>NW_021911981.1:0-512 GCF_006229205.1 Suricata suricatta | reverse complement strand
GGGGCTGGGCCCTAAGCAGACGGGCCTCACGAGGTCCGTGACCCACGCCCTTGGCCGGGTAGAGCTGACCCCGCCCTTCTCTGGGGGAAGACGGCATCGCCCAGAGCCCTGCGGCCTGACACACAGCAGGCGCGTGACACTGTCAGGACCTGCCAGGCACGGCGGGCACCGGGGGTAAGCACGGGCGCCGGCAGCACACGCACTGACGTCCTGGATTACGTGCCGGCCGCACGAGGCCTCTAAACGGGCACGGCTGAAATCTGTAAGAATGACTGAACGGACATCTGAGAATTGGAAAACACAGTGAGTGAAGTTAAGAACCCAAAACGAGGGTCCCACAGAAATGCCCGATTTCCACACCGGACGGAGAGACAGGCTGGAAAGGGCGGAAAGAGCCGAGGGGGCGGCCGCTTGCGGGGGAGCGTCCAACGCGTTTGTCACCACCCAGATGAGGGCAGGCCCTCCATCAAGCAGGCAGAACAGGGGTGAGGCGCACGTGGGGGGAGCGGGGG
>NW_021911980.1:0-512 GCF_006229205.1 Suricata suricatta | reverse complement strand
CAAGGAGTTCATTCTGCTTACTTTTGTTTTTATTCGTTATTCTCTATTATTCTTTCAGGGATTTCAGACTCTGTAATAATTTGTATCTTAATATTGTGCCACTTACTATTCTATATCATTTCCAAAGATATCAGCAGGTCTCACATGGGGACCTGTGAACCGAATCTTAATAACCACCCCATAGAGAAAACTAACTTGGCCTTATGTAAGCAGCTGAATGTTTGAAAATTTCTCATCTTTCATTATCTCATTATTTGTATTTCTAAGACTCATGCCCTATAGTAATAGTATATCAAGTTATCAAGTACAGAGACACTCATTGATTAAAGAATTGCTGGTAAGAGTGAAAAATTAGAAGCAATCTAAATGCCCATCAATAGGAGAACAGACAATGGTTCAATTTTTCCATAGAAAGAAAAACTATTTAGTCGTTGTAAAAAATGAGGTATATTTCTACCACTGCCCTGAAAAGCCATTATGAATGAAGAGCAAGTTGCAAAATAAAATGCTTA
>NW_021911979.1:0-512 GCF_006229205.1 Suricata suricatta | reverse complement strand
CTCCTCTGCACTTGTGCTCTCTCGCTCTCTCTCTCTCTCTCTCTCTCAAAGATAAATAAACATTTTAAAAACTTAAAAAAAGAAGAAATTTCAGAAGTCCTCCTTGCATCTTCCTCTTTCCTTCCCTCCTTCCTCCCACCTCTCTCTCTGCCACCAGTTTGTCCCCATGTCCCCTGATTTCTGCCCCCCGAAAATCTTTCACATCTGTTCCCCTCCTGTCCGCTGCTGCTAGCCTGCGCCCACCTGCTGCTCACCTGGAGTACTGCCTTCAACCTTGTCCCTCCTACATCCGTCCTCTGCGTCACCTCTAGGGTGACGGGTGAAAGAAGGAAGGTCCTTCCCTACCACTCACCACTCTTCCCGCCCTACAGAGCCATCTGCAGCGAGCCGTCTCTGTGTCTTTGTCCCTGCCTGGAACGCCTCCCCGCGCTCCCCGCTCCGTGCCCACGTCCTCACCAGCCTTAGCGGGCACTCCCCGGGGGCACTGTGTCTGTTCTCTGGACACACTGCTT
>NW_021911978.1:0-512 GCF_006229205.1 Suricata suricatta | reverse complement strand
TATTTTTACTATTTAAGAACATATACAGATGTACTATAGTAATTATATAAGTACATATATAGATGGAACACAGTTAAATATTTATATCAGTTAACAAATAAAATCTGAAATCCTTTTTGTTGGATAGAATGGGATTCTCAACAGACTCTTTATTCCTTCTGCAACACCTTACCCCATCTTTTATTCTACTTTACACTTAATAAAAAACTGTTTTGAGTTCCTTAACCACTTGCTGTGACCTCATACCACTGCATTTGTGCCCCTTGATCCTTTTCCTGAAATTATATTTTTTCTTATCTGCCAAATTCTCATATCAGAACTGTATCAGTCCTCAGCTTCTCTGTGAAGTATTTCCTGTCTTTTTAAACATTTTTATTGAAAGATAATTTAAATACAATAAAATCTACACATACAAAGTCTAGAATTCAATGGTTTTAGTACATTTACAGAGTTACACCTTCATTACTACTATGTAATTCAAGAACATTTTCATCACTCTGAAAGGAAGTACT
>NW_021911977.1:0-1280 GCF_006229205.1 Suricata suricatta | reverse complement strand
CAATAGGCTATTAGTTAAATTTGGAAGGAGTCAAAGGTTATATACAGAGTTTTGACTGAGCAGAGTGTAAATGCCCCAACCCCCTGTAATGGTCAAGGGTCAACTGCATAATAAATATTATAATATTTAGCTATGTATATATTTTCATGTATTTACATATACGCATATAAATACATAAAAAGAGATTTTTTAAAGGATGAGTTAAACTTAATAGAAATATAGCCTGTAATGTTTTCCTCTAGCATGCCAATGGATGACTTGGATGCTTATTGGTGAGTGTACATTCTAGTCTGGAAACCATTGCTCTGTATCAGGAACCAGCAAATGTTTTCTAGAAAGGGCCAGATAGTAAATATTTTAGTGTCTACAGGCCACACAGTCTTTGTAGCAAATACTCAACTCTCCCTTTGTAGCACAAAAACAACCATATGCGATTTATAAATGAATGGGCTTGGGTATGTTCCAATAAAACTTTATTTACAAAAATAGGTGTCAATCTAGTATTGGCCCAAGGTACATAGTTTTCCCAACCTTCTTAAGAAGGAAGAAATGGGACAAATATATGTAGGTCATAGGGAGTCAGCTCATCAAGAACAAGATATAATGCAGCAATGTCACCTCTCTTGTTAACGAACTTCTCAGTACTGACATTACTTAAGCAGAAGCTGAGGGAGTATCTCCCACAGATGATTTCAAAGGCATTGTGAGTTAGATAGGTGAAGCTAGACACAGAGACTTTATAGACCCTTCTAAACCTGAAACTAATTATTTTTATTCTAAGTAATGTTTACCTCTTCGTAAATCCTAGCACAGAGAGTCAACTGATTGTTGACAAGGGCACCAAGAATACATAATGGGTAAAGGATAATTTCTTCAGTAAATATCATGTTGGAAAAACTGGATATCCACATGCAAAATATTAACATTGGGCTTTATCTTGCACCATATACAAAAACCAACTCAAAGGTTCACGACTTAAATGTAAGACTAGAAACAGTAAAACTCCTAGAAGAAAACATAGGGCAAAACTCCTTGACATTGGCTGTGGCCATGGTATTTTTGAGAAGACACTAAACACCCAGGCAATAAAAGCAAAAATAAACAAATAGGACCACACCAAGATAAGATACTTCTGCACAGTATGAGAAATAACCAACAGGGACGCCTCAATTTGCCTCCTCTTTTCTGTCTTTCTCTCAGTGGATATTTGAGATGTGTAGACATTCATCTATTCTATGGCAGCCTCAGACTTTTGCTTTTCTTATTAGAAAAAAAAAAAC
>NW_021911976.1:0-512 GCF_006229205.1 Suricata suricatta | reverse complement strand
CCATGTGGGGGCATGTGTGTGCACAGGCTTCGTGCAGGTCAGTGTGCAGGTGGGAATACGGCTCGCCTGTGTCCGGGCCAGCGAGCAGGTGCGCGATGCCAGTGTGTCCGGTATGTCTGCGCGCGTGCGTGCATGCATGTGCACATGTGCGTGCGTGTGCACGTGTTCATGTGTGTGTGCACGTGAGCACATGTGCATTCGGTGGTCATGCATTTTCTGCCAGAGAACGGGGTTGGGTATGTTTGTGTCCACGTGCACTATTGCACGCATAGGCACGTGTTTCAGGATGCATGTATATCTGTGTGTGTCTGTGCATGTGTGTGTTTGCATATACGGATGTGTGTAGACGTTTGTGCTTAGGGAGGTGTGCGTGTGTGCCTGAGTGCCTGTGTGTGTGTACCTGTGTGTGTGCATGTGTGCGCGTGCACGCGTGTCCTGACTGTGTACATATCGCCACATCAGAGTGTAGACATCCGAGCCAGATGACGTGGGCTCACATCCCGAATCCACCG
>NW_021911975.1:0-512 GCF_006229205.1 Suricata suricatta | reverse complement strand
CCCACAAGTGCCCTCCTCCATTACCATCACCACTTTTCCTCCCTCCCCCTCCCCCTCCCCCTCCCACCTTAGGTTCCTTTTCAGTATTCAATAGTCTCTCAGATTTTGTGTCCCTCTCTCTCTTTAACTCTCTTTCCCTCTTCCCCTCCCCCTGGTCCTCCATTAGGTTTCTCCTGTTCTCCTGTTAGACCTATGAGTGCAAACATATGGTATCTGTCCTCCGCCTGACTTATTTCGCTTAGGATGAATTTTTAAGGTTTATTTATTTTTCAGAGACAGAGACAAAGCATGTGTGGGGGAGGGGCAGAGAGAGAGAGTGAGACATAGAATCTGAAGCAGGCTCCAGGAGCTGAGCTGTCAGCACAGAGCCTGACTAGGGGCTTGAATTCATGGACAACGAGGTTATTACCTGCTGAAGTTGGACAATTAACTGCCGCTAATGCTGGTGTTATTTTGATAGGTATTGCATTGAATATGTAGATTTCCCTGGACAGTATAGACATTTTAACAGT
>NW_021911974.1:0-512 GCF_006229205.1 Suricata suricatta | reverse complement strand
TGGCCACCCTGTATTAGTGTGGATAAAAACAATGGCCACCATGAACATAGGGGATATAAGAACCCTAGCACGATCCTGCAGGGTATCTCAGTAATTATGAACATTAAGTTTTCTGCTAGCCTTATAAGAGAGGGCTGAGTTAGAATTATTTTAGTTTAAAGGAGATGAAGTAATGTGATAAAAGTGATGAAATGTAATTCAGTGAGGCCTTCAGAAATGTATGTGTTTGAGAGAGACAGAAATGCTGATGCATAGGAGCACATGTACCCCAATGTTCATAGCAGCAATGTCAACAATAGCCAAAACATGGAAAGAGCCTAAATGTCCATCACCTGATGAATGGATCAAGAAGATGTGGTATATATTCACGATGGAGTACTACATGGCAATGAGAGGGAATGACATATGGCCCTTTGTAGGAAAGTGGATGGACCTTGAGGGTGTCATGCTGAGTGAAGTAAGCCAGGCAGAGAAGGACAGAAACCATATGTTTGCACTCATAGGTCTAGCAG
>NW_021911973.1:0-512 GCF_006229205.1 Suricata suricatta | reverse complement strand
AAGAGGGGGAAGTTAGGAGAAGGAAGGGAAGGGAAAGGAAGAGAGGAAAGAGCCACTTTTCTGGGGAGAATTGTTGTTATGCCCATCGGAAGCTAAGTAGAAAGTTTTATTTTTTTAAGAATTTTTTAAAGCTTATTTATGTATTGAGAGAGAGGGGGGGGGGTAGAGAGGGAGAGAGAGAGAATCCCAAGCAGGCTCCGCTGTCAGCACAAACCTCACGACCCTGAGATCATGACCTGAGAGGAAGCCAAGAGTCAGGCCCGGAACCTTTTAACCGAATGAGCCACTCAGGCTCCCGGAAGGGTTCTTTTTTTTTCTTTTTAATAAAAAAGATAAATGTTTTTTTAAAACGTTTTCTTAATGTATGCTATAGCATGAATGAAACTTGAAAACATTATACTAAATGAAAGAAGCCAGGCACAATAGGCCACATATTATGTGATTCTATGTGTATGAAATATCCAATATAGCAAATCCAGAGAGACCGGAAGTAAATTAGCAGTTGGGGGGGG
>NW_021911972.1:0-512 GCF_006229205.1 Suricata suricatta | reverse complement strand
CTGTTGTGTGTACACACAGGCAGGTCCACACACTAGTCAGTAGGGAAGCCACTTAGTATCACCTTTTCTCTCATTTGCTTCTGTATCTGTAGAACAAGAGATTCATGCACATAATCTTCAATTTTGATTTTATTGGCATCTATTAATGATCATAAGGAGCCCTACCCCCACCACACTCCATAACCTCAGTGTAGATCGGATATTTTCTGCTCATTCAGTTTGTTTGTTGTATTATATTGACTTTTACAGGGTCAAAAGGGCTAAAAATATCAAAGTCAATCTGGTCATGTTACATAGTGTGTTAAAGCTGTCCGCTGTAACAGGCAAACCTAGAAACAGATGAGAAAGCTGATTTTTCATTCAAGTAAAGCAGGAGTTTGGGAGTGGAGGGAGGAAGGAGGGAAAAATTTGGCTCCGTATAGTCATTCAGGAAGGCAGACTTATGGGGTCCCTGCTGAATTTGACATGCAGCTTCCACAGTTGCCCTGAGCGTCACCATTCAGCCAACATTT
>NW_021911971.1:0-512 GCF_006229205.1 Suricata suricatta | reverse complement strand
TACTACAATGTAAAAATATTTAAAAAAAGAAAACCCTCCCACATGCATAAATGAAAGATTGCACACAAAGAACCGAGGCGGGCCTGAAGAATACAACTCGGCTCAACCTTGGCAAAAGGAGATCGGACTCATTAGAATGGCCTACAGTTCATAGTGGAGCTTTTTAATGGCTCTACATCCCCCACAGGGTAAGGGCTAAACCCCTTAATTTGACAACTGAGGCACTTTGCTACCTAGCCTCTGTCCATGCCTTGGCCAACAGTATGTCCATTCTGGGTCTCTAAGCTCTGTTCTAGCCATATTAAACTACACGTAGTTCTTGGAATAGATTGACACATTGATAGCTAGTGCTATTTCAAGCCCCTATGCATTCATTTATAGCATTCCCTTTGTCAAGAAACCCTTTCTTGGTTTCTTCAAATATGTCTTCCACTTGCTCTTTGATACTAGACTTACGTCTCTCTTCCCCTAGAAGGTTTTTCCTGATCAAATCCTCCATAATTATGTATCCC
>NW_021911970.1:0-512 GCF_006229205.1 Suricata suricatta | reverse complement strand
TTTGCACCCCCACGCTGGGCCAGAGACGTGAGGAACACTGCCCCGAGTGCCACCAGAAACCCCCTGCAGCCACGACAGAGGAGTCAGTGGCTGTCTGGGGCGGAGCTGCTCTGACAGCCCACAACCCCACCCCCGCCATCCGGGCGAGTTCACGGCAAATACGGAAGCGGAATCCGGAATCGTGGTGAGATTTCCTGTCCCTCTCTAGAGTGCAGTGCTGGAACCCCGTGTTCCCGTCTCTTCGCAGCACAACACACAGAACCGGTGAAACTTGTTTTTGGTGGTATATCAACAACTGCGTCTGCAGAACCGGGGCGCAGCACCCCCTCCGGCCCCCCTACCCCCCCACCCCCCCCCGGGAGGCCCACCAGGACGCGGCACAGGGGCCTCACCCGGGCAGAGACTGCCATGGGTCTCCAGGCCAGGGGCCGTCCAGGAGACCACGGCTTCATACTGAGAGAAGGCTCCCTGGGGCACAGACCTTTCTAAACGCACGGCGACTACAGGGTCAG
>NW_021911969.1:0-512 GCF_006229205.1 Suricata suricatta | reverse complement strand
TTGAAGAGACTGCCAATTTCCCACTGTATATTTTTGGCTCCCTTGTTATAGACTAATTATGCACATAAGCACGGGTTTATTTCTTGCATCTCTAATCTGTTCCATTGTTCTTTGTGTCTCTTCTAATGCCAGTACCATACTGTTTTCTTGATGTTGTTGTGTTGTTGTTACTGCCAGGGGGGTGGGGTGGGGAGGAGAGGAGAGAGCACATGTGCATATTCCAGGGGTTGAGGGGCAGAAGGAGAGGGAGAGAATCTTTAGCAGGCTCCATGCCCAGCATGGAGCCCAATGCAGGGCTGGATCTCACAACCCTGAGTTTAGAAACAGCTGAAATCAAGAGTTCGATGCTTGACCTATTGAGACACCCAAGAATCCTAATACCATACTGTTTTGATAGCTATAGCTTTGTGATAGAGTTTGAAATGAGGAAATATACTTCCAATTTTGTTGTTCTTTCTGAAGATTACTGTTGATATTCAGGGTCTTTTATATTTCTATTCAAATTATTCATT
>NW_021911968.1:0-512 GCF_006229205.1 Suricata suricatta | reverse complement strand
AGTAATATTAGAACAACTACTAATTTACACACTGATTTACAATGTGCTTAAACACATAAGTAAATCAAAATAGAATCAAAATGGAATTGAGGGTGTCATGCTGAGTGAAGTAAGCCAGGCAGAGAAGGACAGAAACCATATGTTTGCACTCATAGGTCTAGCAGGAAAACAAGAGAGACCTAATGGAGAACCAGGGGGAGCGGAGGAGGGAGAGAGAGTTGGGGAGAGAGAGGGACGCAAAACTTGAGAGACTATTGAATGCTGAGAATGAACTGAGGGTTGAAGAGGAAGGGGAAGGGGGAGGGGGGAAAAGAGGTGGTGGTGATGGTGGAGGGCACTTGAGGGGAAGAGCACTGGGTGTTGTATGGAAAACAATTTGACAATAAAATATTATGGAAAAAAAATGGAATTCCAAAACTGTCCAAGTAACCAATCAGAGGGAAATTTAAAAAAACACACAGAAATGATGAACAGGAAGAATATAATGAAACAAATAAGAAAGTGGCAGACTT
>NW_021911967.1:0-512 GCF_006229205.1 Suricata suricatta | reverse complement strand
TTCAGCTTCCTCTTTTGCTAGAACTATATCTTCTAATTCACCTATTCTTCTCTCTGCCTCGTCAATCCTCGAGGTGGCTGCCTCCAGTTTGTTATTCACCTCATCTATAGCCTTTTTTAATTCATCACACCTATTTTCAAAGTGCCTAGTGATTGTCTCAGTTGATTCTTTGATGTATTTCTCAACTCCAGCAATTAATCTTATGATAAGCTTTTTAAATTCTTGATCTGATATGTTGTCTAGATCTTCCTTGAGCAGTCTGTGGCTGTGACTCCCTCCTGGAAGTTATTCAGGGGAGAGTTTCTTCGTTTTATCATTTTTGCTAGTTTTCTGTCTCTTGTCACCTTTAGAAAGCTCGTTGTGCACTGTGCACCTATTAATATTTCTCTGTTAAAGGAGGCTTATTGACTATCAAGGGCCTGTCGTTTCAGGAAATATTCTCTTAATGGTGTCTCTCGGTTTTTCTTGTTGTGCCTGTGAGTATTTTATTTCCCTACTCTGCAATATTTGGG
>NW_021911966.1:0-1280 GCF_006229205.1 Suricata suricatta | reverse complement strand
TTTTATGCCCACGTCTCTCCAAGAAATCCACGCCCACTCCCCCAACTCCCTCCCCTTTCCCCTTCCGGCCCCTCCCCTTCCAGGGAAGTGGAGCTGGGTGGAAGTTGTGGCCTTTCCAGCTCCCGCGAGGAAGCCTGCCGCCACCTGGTCCTAGAACTCCTATACTCTGCTGTTTCGATCTAGAAGGGAATGTAACGATCTTTAAACTAGCGGTTTAAGCAAAACAAAACAAAATGAAAACAAACAAACAAAACAAAAACAACCCTCTTTTTTCCTAATGAAACCTTACACAGAAACACCATATAGAAAACAGAAGGGAGGCGTGCCTAGGTGGCTCAGTGGGTTAAGTGTCCGACTTTGGCTCAGGTTATGATTTCATGGGTTTGTGAGTTCGAGCCCCACGTGGGGCTCTCTGCTGTCAGTGAGGAGCCCGCTTCAGATCCTCTGTCCCCCTCTCCCTCTGTCCCTCCCCTGCTCTGTCTCTCTCAAAAATAAACAAACATTTAAAAAAAAAAAAAACACCCAGAGGGGGCAAAAAGCCACACAGTGTAAGTGAGGTGAGAGTCAAAAGCAACCTTCCAGGCCTCCTTGATGCTCCTCCTCCACCTCCCTGAAGGGATCCTGATCTAATTAAGTCCTTCCATTTGATAAACTGGGGAAATGAGGTCCAGAGTGGTTAAGGGACCTGCCCAAGTTCACACACACTTGTAGGCAACCTGCCGGCTTCCTTGCTCAGCTCACCCAAACCTGCGATGCTATTGAAACCTTCCTTTCCTGTCCCGCCCAGCCCCAGGCTATCCGCTCCTGCTGTGAGGCCAGCTCCTGGCTACTCTACAGGCGGCCTGTCCCTTGCTCCACAACCCACTCCGTCCAGGTGCCTTGTCTACAGCTTCACAAACATACTTTGTCTGTCTTCCGATCCACTTCCAGGTGAGGTTTCTGCATAAGGGGACGCAGTGGCGTTTGGGAGATGGCCAATGCTTCCTTCTTCTGGGCCACCAGCCGTGCCTTGGTCCTCCTGCTCAGGTCATTCCAAAGAGCTGGCAACACCCTGGAAGAATGTTCTACTTCCAGACCCCCAGTAAGACAGGCCAGAGACGGGAGTAGTGGGCATGTAAATAGCCTCAGTCATCAGGCATTTGGGTCTGTGGGCCCCATTCTCAGCCCACTCCCCACCTAGATCCAGCCTCTTGCTTTACTTCAGGTAGACCTAGTGGCTGACATTGACCTGAAGACAAGAGGAGGAACCCTTCCGCCATATCCAGAAAGACTGCAAAGAT
>NW_021911965.1:0-512 GCF_006229205.1 Suricata suricatta | reverse complement strand
TATAACGATGCAGCCTTCAGGATGAATACAGGGCAGGAGTGAGCAAATACCACTTCAGCCTCGCCAGTGCCTGCCGATGCTCTGTGACCACGGAGGGTGTGAGTTGCTAAGACCGAATACCCAGTTCTCCCTTGTTGCTTCAGTTCTTTCTACTATGTGACATACCGTCGATGTCTGACGGATACATGGATAAACAGAATGCAATGTATACTTCTAAAAGAATACCACTTAGCCTTAAAAGGAATAAAATCCTAAGTATAAAAGGAACTCACACAACTCAACAAAAAAATAATAAGCTGATTGAAAAATAGGCAGAGGACCTGAACAGACATTTTTCCAATGAAGATCTATAGGTTACCAACAGACACAAAAAAAGGTGCTCAACATCACTCATCATCAGGCAAATCCAAATCAAAACTACAGTGAGATATCACCTCATATCTGTCAGAATAGTTAGGGCCAAAAAGATGAGAGGTAAGTGCTGTCAAGGGTATGGAGAAAAGAGAACTCAT
>NW_021911964.1:0-512 GCF_006229205.1 Suricata suricatta | reverse complement strand
GATGGGTGGCCAATATTACTTCCCTGTTGTTATTCTTTTGAATTAACTTCATTAAGAATTCAGGGGCTCTTTGGGTCTCTCTAGAAGTCTCAGCTCCTTCAGTAATGTTTTGCCATAAATAGCTGTAGCAGTAAATTATTCCAAATGATCCTAAAGAAATCAGTAAAATTTAATCGGGATATGTAAAATAGAGGCTTCAACAAAAGTAGAGGTATAGCTTTATCTTCATGAAGTCACAAAATATCAGATAAATTCATAGTTTTATTAAGTTCCAGTCAAAGCTTAAGCATCTCTTTCATTGAAAAATCAACACATCACTATTAAGTAAATTTGAAGAATAAATGTTGAGAATACAAGAGGTCATACATATTTTTTAGCTTTTTAAAACTTTTTAAGTTTATTTTGAAAGAGAGAAAGAGAGAGAGCTAGTGAAGGGCAGAGAGAGAGACACACACACACAACCTGAAGCAGGCTCCAGGCTCTGAGCTGTCAGCAGAGAGCCTGACGTGGGG
>NW_021911963.1:0-512 GCF_006229205.1 Suricata suricatta | reverse complement strand
TGGAGTCATTGGGTGGCAGGAACCATGTTTTACCCATCACTGGTCCCCAGCACCCAACATGGGGCCTGGTACAAAGTAGGTATTCAGTGACGGTTGGTTGATGAACAGGATAAGAGCAAAGAGCATGGGCTCTGGGTCAAAACTCACTTTTGCTAATGATCATTTTCAAATAAGGATAATATTATGACTCTCCTACAGATAGAAAACAGCTCTGTGCTCAGAATTTCATGTAACTCATTATTCCGTGAGGGAACTGGGCAGATGTTAAAACCAGGACAATCCAAAGAGCTGGCACACGTCTAGCTGAAGAATACTGAAACGAATGTGCAAGTGGAGGCAAAATCAGCTTCTTTCACGGTCAGGAGAAAAGCCCATCGAACCTCTGTGGATAGGACAGGATCTACATGTCTCTAAACAAGAATTATTTTGCATTGCTCTCAGTTATCTACAATTTCCAGAGTTGTAAAATAGCTCCCCTAGAATCAGAATCAGATCACCTGGAAGGTGTCTTC
>NW_021911962.1:0-512 GCF_006229205.1 Suricata suricatta | reverse complement strand
GGCCATAAAATGAAAGCTCAGAAGTATTTTAAAAGTTCTTTCCAAATATTAAGAAAATTATATATGTTTATTATAAGCTTTACAAACTTTTAAAAATGGTTTTGTATGAGGAAATTGTTATGTCAAGTCAGTATTGAAACTAAAAACACAATTTAGCTAACTTATGAGGAGATGAAACATGATTTTTAATTAGGCAATATTGGATTACCTTTTAAGTTGAGCACTTGGCATAAATGAACACAGGAGATAAAGCTGCACTGAGGGTTCATATAGCTTGGGTGAATCACATCTACAACTGAAAGTGTGAGCCCATAGATTATACTGCTTTGTGGGTAGGTTTAAAAATAAATTGATAAATAAATCTGCTATTGAAATAAAAACGGACCCCTATTGCCGCTACGTTATTAGTTTTTCTTTTCGTGAGAAAGCTAATCCCTAAAAGCTCTCTAATTGGCCTCAACTGTGTTACTGCAGTTAGTATAGATAGAGCTTTAACAATGAATAAATTGTTC
>NW_021911961.1:0-512 GCF_006229205.1 Suricata suricatta | reverse complement strand
TTTTTTTTTAATCTTTATTTACCTTTGAGAGGGTGGGGAGAGAGAGAAAGAGAAAGAGAGAGAGAACACGAAGGATCAGGGGAGGGGCAGAGAGAGAGGGAGAACTCACTTGAACTCACTAACCATGAAATCATGACCTGGGCCAAAGTGAGACGCTTTGACTGAGCCACCAAAGTCAACTAACTGAGCCACCCAGGTGCCCCAAACACAAAATAATTTTTAAGTGAGCATTTCTCCTGGCACTTTAATTGTGATAGAGAGAAAGATGAATACTATTTACGATTTATATTTCCACACTTGGAGATCATCACCACTGCAGAGCTATGAGACCAAAGTCCCAACATATGTGCAGAGAGGCAAACATACTGCAAATATTAAATAAGATGACTTTGTTCTTAACACCAGGCTACCTCAACCCAGAAAGGCAAAAAAATTTCTACTCATATAACAGATACCAAGAACTTCTCTTATTTTCACTTACAGATGTTAAAATGTGATGAGAATCAAAAAAA
>NW_021911960.1:0-512 GCF_006229205.1 Suricata suricatta | reverse complement strand
GTCCACCAACTGATGAATGGATCAAGAAGATGTGGTTTATCTATACAATGGAGTACTACATGGCAATGAGAAAGAATGACATCTGGCCATTTGTCGCAACATGGATGGACCTCGAGGGAGTCATGCTAAGCGAAATAAGTCAGGCAGAGAAGGACAGATACCATATGTTGTCATTCATAGGTCTAACAGGAGAGACTTAACAGGAGACCAGGGGGAGAGGGAAAGGGGAAGAAAAGAGTTGGGGAGAGGGAGGGAGGCAAATCATGAGAGACCTTTGAATGCTGAGCACAAACTGAGGGCTGAAGAGGGAGGGGGAAGGGGAAGGGGGTTGGTAGTCATGGAGGAGGGCACTTGTGGGGAAGAGCACTGGGGGTTATATGGAAACCAACTTGGTAATAAGCTATTAATAAAATAAATAAATAGATAGATAAATAAATAAATTTCAAACATAAATCACAGTGCCAGACATGAGGATGGTGCTCACATTTGTTGGGGAAGGTGGACGCATGGTT
>NW_021911959.1:0-512 GCF_006229205.1 Suricata suricatta | reverse complement strand
TGGACAAATGAATGCCCAGGAAAGAACTCTGTGCTAAGTGTGCTATGCCCACATGTACCTGTAACAAGGCTTATTGACTGGCCATTTTCAAGGAGGATTTCACATCAAGTTTAAGTACTTGAAAATGTTTTTATTTTTTTTAAAAAAGCTCAGTTAAAAATTAATATACATTTTTTAATGTTTATTTATTTTTGAGAGACAGACACAGAGCATGAGCAGGGGAGGGGCAGAGAAAGAGAGAGACACAGAATCCGAAGCAGACTCCAGGCTCTGAGCTGTCAGCACAGAGTTCGACAGGGGGCTCGAACCCACAAACCATGAGATCATGACCTGAGCCGAAATCTGACACTCGACTGATTGAACCACTCAGGTGCCCCTACACATATTTGATAAATGTTAAGTAACTTACGCTCCTCTGTAGCGCTAAGTTCTAGAAATTTGCTCCAAGACCTGTTCACCCCATTCCTACCCCAGAGACTAAGTCAAACTTCTTTCAAATATGCCTTTCTTTC
>NW_021911958.1:0-512 GCF_006229205.1 Suricata suricatta | reverse complement strand
CTTTTTTAGCTGGTCTGTGAGGTATATAGTCACCCTACCTCGTACACTCATCAACATTACCCCCTCTCTGTGGCCATTTGAGTTTGTGGCTCTTGTCAGGTCAACACTCATTAGTTCACTCAACAAATATCCATTGAGACCCTGTTCTGTGAGACCTGATTCTAGGCACAGAGGACACAGAGGTTCACAGCTCAGTCCTTGCTGTTGAAGAGCTCCCAGTTGGCAGATCTGGGTGTGTTAACAAACTACAGTGGTCCACTGTGAGCACCAGATGCAACGAATGCTGTAGGGCTGTGGGCGGGGCTATTGACCTTTAAGTGGCATGGCCTGGATGTGTGTGTGTGTGTGTGTGTGTGTGTGTGTGTTTGCATGTGTGCAAATTTAAAGTAGCTCCTTTTTTCTCCCTGCCTTCAGGAAATTGTCTTGAGAGACTTTGGGAGGATTCCAAGAGGCAGCCTTTTCTATCAGGGATGAAGAAATGATCCCCAAGACCCTATTATAGACACTTAGGG
>NW_021911957.1:0-512 GCF_006229205.1 Suricata suricatta | reverse complement strand
TTAAATATAAAAATTAAATTTTATTTTGTTTAAAAATGTTTAAATATTTTTTCTTATAATTTAGACACACGCATTCATAAATCTACCAAAAAAGATATGCATGGCAGCAAGGCTCCTGGGCCTAGGGTATGTGGTCTGGGAGCACTATAGCCAGGTTTGCCTCAGATTCTGAATGTCTAAGAAGACCTCTGTGCTATCAAGCTCCTCTTTCCTGTCAGTGAATAAAACTTTGACAAAGTAAATAATTATAGAAGACTTTCCTAGGTGTGCAAAATATGCACACTATGTCCTCTTTGGAAAAATTTTACTAAAGGTGAAAAAATGAAACAACTTCATAGTAACATTTAATTTAAAAAGTGATGAAAGTGGGTAATATATCCCCCAGTACAATTTCCGCAAAAATACCACCCGGGAGTCGAGAAAACTTCATCTCAAGGGTAAACACTGTTCCAAATATGCAGTGAAAATATTTGGATCCTTGTGGAGGACCAGCCCACGCACCTCAGTCGAAT
>NW_021911956.1:0-512 GCF_006229205.1 Suricata suricatta | reverse complement strand
GCAAGTGAGTCTGCATAAACGGACCTTACTAAAATAACCCTCGTGTTCCGTCAGTTCCCTCATACAGTTCCTAGTCACTGCCACACAGTTTCCTTCCCTAGAGCCCAAACTCCTCCTCCTTTTGTCTAGTTACTTCTCCACAATTTAGTACCCTTTGTTACAATGCTGTATAAGCCCCAAGTCTAACCACTCTAGTTTTCACTTCTTTTCTGTGAAGCTGCCATGCTCAGAAAGACACTAACGTCAATAAAAACGGTATGCTTTCTTTCCTGTTAATCTGTCCCTTCCGTTCTGAGGTCTCCAGGCCCTGAATTAACGGTATAGAGGATACGTTTTTTTTCTTAAAGAGTTCCAAGTTTGATGGTTTTTCTTATGTTTCTCTACAAAATGTGATTATGGTAAAATCCAAGAAATAATCTGCAAATTAAGGGCAATTCAATGCTTGGTGCACAGTAGAGGTTCCACACGTGAGAGCCACGTGTGTGACACCGGGCTTTCTTCGTTATCCCCTG
>NW_021911955.1:0-1280 GCF_006229205.1 Suricata suricatta | reverse complement strand
CTTCCTCTCTCTCTCCAAGAATCCCTCTGAATTCCCTGTGGAGCATTCCTATTCTTCTCCTTTCAAATGTAAAATTCTAAAAGTATAGGAAGAAATGTTTTTCTTAAGCATTAGATTACAACGTCTAAGCTATCATACACTTCACTTTTTCTCCCGGAAAAAACAAAAGCACAATCCCTACTTGCAAATGGAATGTAACTGTTTTTTTCCCCTTTTCAGTATTGACGTACCGATAGAGAAGACAACACAATACTCAAGAACATTATCCTTTTTGTCCACATAATTCAAGTGTCTATATTTCTCCCTATTTTCACCATGTAATACCTAGCCCACAGTGGTTCCAATTTACAATTAAACTTCAAGTAACCTTTTTCAAGCTTTAGCTTTCCCCTTGAAACTAAGTGATTTTCAAGTGCACATAATGACCTTATAAAGCTGTAGGGAAAAAAAGTGTTATTACTTTTTTAGTCATGTGTGCATTGGTGTGTATGCGTGTGATAGCGTGCATGAGTGTGCGGTCAATCCAAAATACCCGTGATGTACAGGATTTGGTTCTCAGACCACACCCAGGTGAGTGGCTTGCCTCCAATTCCAAGTTCAGTGCTCCTGCAGAGAGTCTACACAGTTCTTTTACTTGCACACATCCTGCTGAGAAGGATTTCAGAGCAAACCTGATTAATTGGACCTCTGACGTGATATGGTGATTCAGAATTGGTTACAGAGTCATGTTGTCGTTTGCTCTGACGGCTGAAGTATTTCCCCACAATATGATTTCTTGATTGTTTCATTTTAATAAACTGATATTCGTTGGATAACTTTGATTTCACTACCTGCAAATAAAGAACAAAGGAAAAAATAGTCAGAATCAAGGAGATTCAAGCCCTGCATAGGTTAGTATAACTAAGTCACAAACTTGAACGGCATCTTTATCACACAGATGTTGCCTAACGGTCATAAATATAATTTGCATAACCAAGAGCCAGAGTAACTTATCTGTCAAAAAAAACACCAAAGTTGGAATTAGAATGTCTTTTTTACTGAGCTCAGGGCAGTTGGTTCCAGTGCAACTGAGGAATAGTTTCAGATGGTTTCTCTACCACACTGTTGTCTGTGTGTGTGTGTGTGTGTGTGTGTGTGTGTGTGTGTGTGTGCTTAAGCCAGATGCTAACATATAGGAAAAACACTGAGGTGCTGTGGTGGTGGGTCACTGAATCAGACATGGTACTCTAAACCTGTCACACCATCCTTTTGTAGAATGGAAATTAAAACTCTTTGCAGAG
>NW_021911954.1:0-512 GCF_006229205.1 Suricata suricatta | reverse complement strand
TTTGAATAAATTAATTTACTTGAGTTCACTTTTTTCCTTTTATGGTTTTACTTTTTAAGAATTTAATTTTGAAATTTACCTTACCTGCTATTTTTTATAGGGGGATGCTTTCTTTTTTTGCCTCTTCCGGGTCAGTGTGTAGCAACATCATAGTTTATAGTTTTCTTTCTTTTCAAATTCTCCTTTAAAGAAAGCAACTTTTTGTTTATGTTTTATTTTTCTAATGGTTGGGCCCTGCGGCGTGAGTACCCTGCGAGCATGCGCACAGTGAACCACCACCCCCGTCAGGCTCCCTGACGCTCTCCTCGTAGTTACGCCTTCTCCGGAGTGTCGAGAACCCAGGAACCTGCGCTCTCAGCGCATTTCCGGAGACAACGGTGATACTAACTGTGGTCCGTGTGCTGGGCGCCTGAGCGCTGACCCAGGCATCCCGCTCGGCTGTGCACCCCCAACCCCCGCCCCCCTTCCCGCTGGTCCTCGGGGACAGGCCCCGACTGTGTCCCCAGGGACTG
>NW_021911953.1:0-512 GCF_006229205.1 Suricata suricatta | reverse complement strand
GTCATGGGTATAAGAGCACAGTTAAGGATAAAAAATCTAAATTTGATACAGAGGTACAGAATTATTTATTTATTTGAGAGACAGACAGAGGGAGACTGCGTGCACGAGAGAGCTGTGGAAGGACAGAAGGAGAGGGAGAGAAAATCTCCTGCAGGTTCCATTCTCAGCTCCAAGCCTGACACAGGGCTCAATCTCACGACCCTGAGGGCAGGACCTGAGCCAAAATCAAGACTCGAGGACTTATCAGACCGAGTCCCCCAGGAACCCAGGAGGTACAGAATGTTGAAAAATTACTTTCAATTCACAAGAGTAATTCTCTCAGGCAAGGAGACTATAATGTCACCAATAAATACATGATGAAGGTAATGGTCTGTTATGATGACTCACCAAGACATGACTAGTGTATCATTATGACTTTTCACCTAGACATGCTAAAACAGTCACTGACTACTAACTACGGACAATAGTAAAAAGGTGAGTAGCAAATATGTATGTATAATATTTATGCAAAG
>NW_021911952.1:0-512 GCF_006229205.1 Suricata suricatta | reverse complement strand
AGGTGTAGCAGGATGTGTGGCTGTCTGTGGGAGGGGAGGACATCTGAAACCGGGAAGGAGAAACTCACATGGAAGTCTCCATGCAGGAGCTCCATTTTTTCTGACTCTTTCCTGTGACAAAGTCATGGAGAGGGTGAGCTTTTGAGCATTTCAGGATTTTTCTGCCTCTGAAGTGATGAAGCAGGTGAAGAGACTATGCTGAGGCCTTTAAAGGCCTACAGGTGTGATTTGTCCCCATAATGTCACCTCAGAAAGCACTGGAGAGCAGAAGGGAGAGGAAGAAATGGCTATTTCTCAGATAAATTTTGACTTGACTTAGCTAGGAACTGTGTCCTCATTTCCTAGTGAAATGCTGTGCATTTACAGCGTGCAAACCTTCCTTCTCTAACACTGCAGGTCTTGCCTAGCAAATTTGATTTGGACTAGTCAAATCCAGCTTTTCAGACGTTACATCTTTGGGCTCTCTCTTCATTCCCTATGACCAGGCTGTCTATAGAGCATGAGGAATTCCT
>NW_021911951.1:0-512 GCF_006229205.1 Suricata suricatta | reverse complement strand
GCGCCAGGGAGACGCCCCGCACCCCCACAATGCACCGCTGTTCACGCGGGAGGAAGGAAGATTACCTCCCCGGGTGGCAACAGCCCAGCCAATGAGCGATGGTCACAGCCCAGCCAATGAGAGACAATCACATCTCAGCCAATAAGAGACAGTCACTGCCCAGCCAATGAGAAGCCACTACACTTGGAACCCTGTGCTTCCACAGTTGTTTAGTTTGGCACAGCCCCTCCCAACGCCCTCCCTTGCTCCCCACGTTATTCTGCAGACTTGCATGCGGTACTGCTGGGGCTCACGTGTCCCACATACAATTCTCTGCCTTTCCCATTTTTTTTTTCTGAAAAAATAACTGCCGGTTTTATTTTTAAGGCTAACATTACTTGGTGATCCCTGGTGGAGCCAGAGAAGACCCCAACCCCTCCAGGCGGGCGAGCACACAGGTGCAGGGCCCACAGGGCCCACTTCTCTCTCCCCAGCCCTGAAGTGGAGGGTGAGCGTGTCCTGGGATCAGAACC
>NW_021911950.1:0-512 GCF_006229205.1 Suricata suricatta | reverse complement strand
GTCTCTAAATGTATGTCCTCTGGGAAAGTAAGATGTTTATTAAACACTGAAACAGTGACCGCTGCTGCTGCCGACCCGCCGCCTGGACTCGGGCTGCCCGGCCGCCTGCTTTCATGCGTCCTGGGCACATCCAGGCGGGGACTGGCCGCGGGCTCCGCACATATGAGCACACCGGTGGCCCCGACCAGCTGCTGTCCGCACCCACTCCGGGCGCCTGCACTCGTCGGGCAGGGACCCAGCCCCCGTAGCCTGCGCCGCCAGACTGAGAGGGACTCCCGCCACTTCCGGCAACGCCACTTCCGGCAGAGCGGACACCGTGCGGACTCACCACGCGAGCGGTGAGGACAGCAGCGGCCGCCATGCTGCGCCGGCCACCTGCTCCTGACCCGACGCGGCCGGAACACGGGGTCCACACCTGTGACTCGGCCTCCCCGGCGCCGCCTGCACTCAGGCCCCGGGGGGTCGGGGGGCTCTCCTTGCTTAAAACCCAGGGACCGACCCCCCCCCCCCCG
>NW_021911949.1:0-512 GCF_006229205.1 Suricata suricatta | reverse complement strand
GATTTCAGCATTTAGTTCCTCAACATTCAGGGTTATAATTGAAAAATGTATGTTTAGAGCCATTGTGTTCTCTGTAGGATTCATGCTTGTGGTGATGTCTCTGGTACTTTGGATTCCTTGTAGCATTTCAGTCATAGAGTCCCCCTTAGGACTTGTTTAGCGGTGAAGCGGTGGAATCCTTGAATTTTTGTTTGTTGGGAAAAACCTTTCTCTCTCCTGCTACTCTGAAGGACCGGCTTGCTGGATAAAGGATTCAGGGCTGCATAGTTTTCTGTTCATAACATTGAAGATTTGCTGCCATTCCTTTCTGGCCGGCCAAGTTTCCGTAGATATGCCGTGCAGAGGATCGATTCAAGTTATGGCGAAGGGGAGTTCCCTGTGCCTCTTGGACTTCAATGTCTGTTTCCTTCCCCAGTTGGGGGAAGTTCTCGGCTCGAATTTGTTCAAGTAGCTCTTCAGTCCCTTCGCCTCTCCCTCTCTCCTTCTTCTGGAATTCCTATGATAACGGATAT
>NW_021911948.1:0-512 GCF_006229205.1 Suricata suricatta | reverse complement strand
TTTGTTCATGTGTTTGTTTTATTCCAATCTGATAATATATGTCTTTTAGTTGGTGGATTTAGAGCAGCTGCATTTCACCTAACTACTAATATTGTAGGATTCAGGTCTGCCATTTTGTTATTTGTTTTCTCTGATTTTCATCCTTCTGCTTCCAATTTCTTGCTTTCTTTGGTCCTCTCTGAGCATTTTTAGTTTTCCAATTTACCCACTGTGATGGCAAACTATATATATATTTGCATACTTATTTTACTGATTGCCCTAGGGATTGTAAAAGATACATTTAGCTTTATACAGTCTTAGAAGGAATAGTTTACCACTTTAAGTAGAATGTAGAAGTCTTACCATCATACAGGGGCAAAATAGGTAGGCAGCCAACAGGGTGTTATTTAATAAATACAACCAGGAGTCAAAAATGTAGAGTAAAAGGCTAAGGGCCATCATTATCACCCCAGTAAAAAGTCATTATCACTTGTATAGTTCCCAGTTCTGAGCTAATCTTACGGTCCAGAATC
>NW_021911947.1:0-512 GCF_006229205.1 Suricata suricatta | reverse complement strand
TTTAGACATTGTAATATATGGGTGGTGGTATATAAGTGGAGTTTTAATTTGCATTTCCCTATGACTAATGATGTTGAGTATCATTACATGTATTTACTTGCTATCCATGTATCTTCTTTGGTGAAGTGTCTGTTAAGATATTTTACCATTTTATGGGGCACCTGGTGGCTCAATTGGTTAGTCGTCCTGTTTCAGCTCAGGTCATGATCGCACGGTTTGTGGGTTCAAGCCCTGCATCAGGCTCATTGCTAACAGCTAGCTCAGAGCCTGGAGCCTGCTTCAGACTCTGTATCTCCCTCTTTTCCAATGATACCCTGCTCGCATTGTCTTTCTCTGTCTCTTAAAAATAAATAAAAAACATTAAAAAAAAGATATTTTACCATTTTAAAATTGAGTTGTTTGTTTCTTATCACTGAGTTTGGAGAGTTGCTTTTTTAATGTAATTTAGATATAAGTTCTATATCAGATCTAGGCTTTGCAAATAATTACTCCTAGTTTGTGTGGGTTTTTTT
>NW_021911946.1:0-512 GCF_006229205.1 Suricata suricatta | reverse complement strand
TCCACAGAGATCAGCTTGCAACAGCTTCATTTTCCAAATGGTACACTTATTTATTTATTATTTTTTGCATCAATCATAGTAAAAGATCACCACCTGTAATGCCCAAGATTTTAATATCACCCCATAACCAGAAACCGCCAGGGAGACCGAGGCACGCATGTAAAAGCAAAGGGCAGGTTTATTACGGCTTAGGCTCGCTGGGCCTAAGTTCGGTCTCACAGCCTTCACCAACGCAGCGGATCCGGATCCATGCTGAGAGCCCTGAAGAAGGGCTGAGTAGGGTTTTTATGGGGTTTGTGAAAGGAGGAGTTACAAGAAATTGTGACATAGGTACAGTGACCCAATCATAATGGTACAACAGTATTGGCAGCAACTCTAACCACACACACTGTTCAGAGCGTTCATTACTTTTGGCGGGACCCAATTACAACACTTAGGGTATCTTTGAAATTAGCCAATTACAGAGCGAGTTCAGGGTCTTGTTTGGTGACTATGGGGTTAACTTTAACACT
>NW_021911945.1:0-512 GCF_006229205.1 Suricata suricatta | reverse complement strand
TTTATGCCTTGTCAACACATCAGTGCAAGCTCAGGGGATTCCTAAGCCTATTCCCCACAGAAAACAAAATTAAGATAAAGACACTCTTGCAAGTATTTACATCTTAGTTTCTCCAAACATTGGTGTATTTCAAAGACCTTAGGGACTAGAATAAGAATAAAGAAAAAAGATGTTCCAGGAAAATAAGCAAGTCCACATAGAGATCTGGAGGACACTTTGACCAAAGAAGTTCATTCTTTTTACAATAAATGGTATTCACATTGCAGACACTTCCTCGTTGTGATATTTTATTTTACTCTTTAAGTTTATTTATTTTTTTTGAGAGAGAGAGAGAGCCCACGAGCAGGGGAAGGACAGAGAGAGGAGAGAGAATCCCAAGGAGGCCCTGCATCGCCAGGGTGGAGCCCAACACGGGGCTCAAACCCACAAACCATGAGATCACCACCTGAGTTGAAACCAAGAGTTGGATGCTTCACCAACTGAGCCACCGAGACGCCCCTACGTTGTGACAT
>NW_021911944.1:0-1280 GCF_006229205.1 Suricata suricatta | reverse complement strand
ATAAAACACATTTTTCAAAACAATGTCTTTGCCTTTGCATCTTTTAAGCTATGCTCCCCTTTTGGATATTTGTAGTCTATTATTTTCAGATCTATGAAAGATTTTGTCCATTTAAAAATTCTTATAGTCTTATTCTTATCCAGTGTTAGAGTGTATAGACCATTCTAGACACCACCATTATACACTTAAATTCAACAGAATCCACCACTCCGCCCCGCTTTTGTCTTTGAATCTTGTGTCCATGAAGACACATATTTCTCAGCCAAATCACCAATGTATACCAGTCTCCTCCATTGTCAGAATCTAAAGCATACCAGAAAATTAGATAAAGACTATTTTTCCTTTCTATAAGAGTGAAATATTATATACCATTTGAACGTGTATGAGGAGTGACTTATGGAGGTTATATATTACTAATTCTGTGTTGATGAATCAATTATTTAACTTTAAAATGAGAATAATAATCCTTACCCTGGAGGCAGGCTGAGTGAATTAAATGATTCAAAGATTATATATTATTTTTATTACACATGTTATTTAGTTATATTTAGTTCTGTAATTTACTTAGATCTCAATGAAATTCTCTCTTGGATTTCATAAAGAGACCTACATTACATTTAGATATAACTATAATGAACATTTTTCCTGCACCCATTTCACATGAGAAACAATTACTGATGGTAAAAATGGAAAATGCAAGAGACAGTTCTGTAATGGAGTCAGAGAGCATAAAAGCAAGTTAAAATACACAAAGTGATTCAGAATAATTTAATAATATATTATAATAAATTAGCTCAAGGTATTGATTTTCCACATAAACCAAAGGCAAGAGAAAGTGTGCCTTTATCCAAGTTCACTGAAAAAAATCTACTGCCTAGGAAATAAGGTCTGATGTTGTGTGTTTCACATTCATAATGATATATAACAGTATTTTAAAGTCTCATTAGTTGTTGGATTGTAAGTCATATATACATCTATTCTGTAGCAAATGAAATAGGGTTTTAATGGCATGTTGAATTGTATTGTAAATCTTCCAATGGGATTACAATTAATTCACAATATTGGTTGATTTAACAATATGACTGAATATGTTTATGTATCAGTCCAATTTTATGGTATAAATCTGCACATACATTTAAGCTTCAATGACTTTCCTTGAGACTTAATAGGCTGCTTAGCTAGAAAAGATTCTTACAGAATATACAATGAAAGCTAATGTCCTAGTTTCTCTGGACTATCAAAAGAGTAGCCTGCTAATTCACTTTTACTCAGTTCTGTGA
>NW_021911943.1:0-512 GCF_006229205.1 Suricata suricatta | reverse complement strand
GAGTTCTTTATTACAAGATTTCCCTCCCTCATCCCGGGGTGCTGATGTCCAACCTTCTTCCAAGAATTCTGAACCAGGCAAGGGAAGAAACTAAGCAGGAAAGGAAACTTAAGAGACAGGAGAGAGAGACACAGACAGGCTATTAGAGAAATATAATTGCTGAAAGACTGAAGGTTGCTGGGGTGGAGTGGGAGGAGGGAAGAGAGAATTTATGTTAACATTGTTCTTTAAAATTAGAATTTTGCATAAATAAAAATAAATGGGAAATGTGAAGATGCATGTGTATTCCTCTTCCCTCCATGGATGCTTTACTGATGAGGAAGACAATGAAGAGAAGGTGGTCCTAGCTCTCTTTCCTGTGACATTGTTGAGTCAAAATATGTCATTGTATTTTGCACACACTGTTTGTACGGAGCCACAAAGAAGACATCAACTCCACTTTCTAATTAGCTGTTGATACGATACATAAGAAAACAGTGATTATTAGCTTTTTTCCAGGAATTTTCTAGTTC
>NW_021911942.1:0-512 GCF_006229205.1 Suricata suricatta | reverse complement strand
GCAAGTGAGTCTGCATAAACGGACCTTACTAAAATAACCCTCGTGTTCCGTCAGTTCCCTCATACAGTTCCTAGTCACTGCCACACAGTTTCCTTCCCTAGAGCCCAAACTCCTCCTCCTTTTGTCTAGTTACTTCTCCACAATTTAGTACCCTTTGTTACAATGCTGTATAAGCCCCAAGTCTAACCAGTCTAGTTTTCACTTCTTTTCTGTGAAGCTGCCATGCTCAGAAAGACACTAACGTCAATAAAAACGGTATGCCTTCTTTCCTATTAATCTGTCCCTTCCGTTCTGAGGTCTCCAGGCCCTGAAATAACGGTATAGAGGATACGTTTTTTTTCTTAAAGAGTTCCAAGTTTGATGGTTTTTCTTATGTTTCTCTACAAAATGTGATTATGGTAAAATCCAAGAAATAATCTGCAAATTAAGGGCAATTCAATGCTTGGTGCACAGTAGAGGTTCCACACGTGAGAGCCACGTGTGTGACACCGGGCTTTCTTCGTTATCCCCTG
>NW_021911941.1:0-512 GCF_006229205.1 Suricata suricatta | reverse complement strand
GCCCGGGGTTGTAGGAGGGCCTCCCCGGGCGGTCCGGCTCTAGCCAGGGGGTAGACCCTGTTCTATCACTTACGCTTCCTCTGTTACCCCAGAAAGTGTCCAGATTTTTGGCTGTGCACAATCAGGTAGGTTTTTTAAAAAAAAACTTTGTCAACGATGGAGCGTGAGCAGGGAGGGGCAGAGAGAGGAGAGAGAGGGAGACACAGAACCGGAAGCGGCTCCAGGCTCCCAGCTGTCAGCACAGAGCCCGACGCGGGGCTCGAACCCACAAACTGTGAGATCACGACCTGAGCTGAACCCAGACGCTTAACCGACTGAGCCACCCAGGTGCCCCCCCAAAATTTTTTTTTAATGTTTGTTTATTTTCAGAGAGAGGGAGAGAGAGGGACACAAAGAATCCAAAGCAGGTGTCAACGTGGGGCCCGAACCCCAGCCTTGAGATCATGACCTCGGCCAAAGTCGGTTGTTCAATCGACTGAGCCCTCCAGGTGCCCTTCAGACAGGGTTTGGTT
>NW_021911940.1:0-512 GCF_006229205.1 Suricata suricatta | reverse complement strand
TTATTTATTTTTGAGAGAGAGAGAAAGAGACAGCATGAGCAGGGGAGGGTCAGAGAGAGAGGGAGACACAGAATCCAAAGCAGGCTCCAAGCTCTGAGCTGTCAGGACAGAGCCTGACATGGGGCTCGAACCCACGAACCGTGAGATCATGACCTGAGCCAAAGCTGGACGCTTAACTGACTGAGCCACCCAGGCGCCCCAGATCTGTTGTTTTGATGACTTAACCAAAGGTGCTCATTTGTTAAGGCAGCCCTAGGAAACAAATACACCTTTTTGAACGGTTGGGGGAAACGATCAAAAGAAAAATAATGATTTGTGATCCATGGAAGTTATATGCAGTTAAAACTGCATCGGGGCACATGGGTGGCTCAGTCGATTGAACATCTGACTCTTGGTTCGGCTCAGGTCAAGATCTGACGGTTTGTGGGTTTGAGTCCCATATAGAGCTCTGCACTGACAGTGGGGAGCCTGCTTCGGTTTCTCTCTCCCTCTCTCTCTCTGCCCCTCCCCCC
>NW_021911939.1:0-512 GCF_006229205.1 Suricata suricatta | reverse complement strand
GATATTTGGGACTCACCGTCATACACACTTTGGCTTGTTTCTTGGGATAGCCCTGAAAAGGAAAACAGAAAGACGAACACAGAGGAAACAAAAGCATGCAAACGCACAGACAAATCAAACAAAGAAACAAATTAAAAAGGGGAAAGAAAGAAAAGAAAAGGGAAAGGAAAGAGAAGAAAAGAAAAAATAAAGAGGGGCAGAGACAACAAAGGTCAATGGACAGTCTAAAAGTGTATAAGGATGAGATAAGGGAGAATATATCTGGATGCCAAGAGGAAAAAAAAAGTGGGAGATAGGAAAAAGGAAAATAAGGAGTAAAAATTAAAAAAAAATTTTTAAAGTAAAAAAGTAATAATAATAAAAAATAAGTACCAAAAAAAAAAGCAGCATCTCTTCCTCATGGATAGTTGTGGTTTGGTGTATGTAGGTCTCGGGGGGCTGCTCTTGGAGGCCCTGCAGGGGACCAGCCCACGCACCAGAGTCCAAGGGTCTCTGAGTAGGGGGTTGGTGTC
>NW_021911938.1:0-512 GCF_006229205.1 Suricata suricatta | reverse complement strand
ATAAACCATTGGGGGAAAAAGTAGGATCTGATTAAAAAAAAAAAAAGCCTGCATGATTCATATGTGAGAGATGGCCAGGGCTACAGGAGAAACTTCAGACAGGGGTTCGTGCTTCTAGTCACAAGGGTCCCTCACACTGGGAGAGGACAGCTAGAGGACACAAATCCAGTCTGGAGGAGGACTGGGTCCTGTGTGAAGACAAGCAGGAAGACAGTCATCTTTTGAGTAGTGCCCTGGGGTATCTGGAAGGGATCTCTGCACGGAGAACCGTGGGTGACGGCGGAGGCGTTGTGGACACAGGTGCAGAGGTGGGAGGCAGACTCTGGGTGTCGGTGATAAGGTCTGAGCACCCCTACCCCTTGCCAGTCATAGACTTTCACAGTTTTCGTATGGGGTGTGATTTACCTGCCATAAGGTTCACCCACTGTAAATGTACAACTCAATGATTTTTAGTAAAGTTGTGCTACCATCAACATATTTCTAGAACAATTTCATCAACCCAACAAATAACT
>NW_021911937.1:0-512 GCF_006229205.1 Suricata suricatta | reverse complement strand
TTTGTTCATGTGTTTGTTTTATTCCAATCTGATAATATATGTCTTTTAGTTGGTGGATTTAGAGCAGCTGCATTTCACCTAACTACTAATATTGTAGGATTCAGGTCTGCCATTTTGTTATTTGTTTTCTCTGATTTTCATCCTTCTGCTTCCAATTTCTTGCTTTCTTTGGTCCTCTCTGAGCATTTTTAGTTTTCCAGTTTACCCACTGTGATGGCAAACTATATATATATTTGCATACTTATTTTACTGATTGCCCTAGGGATTATAAAAGATACATTTAGCTTTATACAGTCTTAGAAGGAATAGTTTACCACTTTAAGTAGAATGTAGAAGTCTTACCATCATATAGGGGCAAAATAGGTAGGCAGCCAACAGGGTGTTATTTAATAAATACAACCAGGAGTCAAAAATGTAGAGTAAAAGGCTAAGGGCCATCATTATCACCCCAGTAAAAAGTCATTATCACTTGTATAGTTCCCAGTTCTGAGCTAATCTTACGGTCCAGAATC
>NW_021911936.1:0-512 GCF_006229205.1 Suricata suricatta | reverse complement strand
CATTTCCCTGTCTCCTTTGGAAAAATACTCATTTAGATTTTCTGCCCATTTTTAAATTGGTTTGCTCTTTTGCTATTGAGCTGTATGAGTTCTTTATATACTGGATATCAACTCCTTATTAGATGTATATACTTTGTAAATATTTTCTCCTATTTGGTAGGTGCCCTTTGCTGTGCTAACACCTTTGAGTGTGATGTAGTTTCACTTTTTTTTTTTCTTTTGTTGCCTTGGCTTTCTATGACAAATCCAAAAATTATCACCAACACCAATGTCAAGGAACTTACCACCTATGGTTTGTTCTAGGAGTTTTGTAGTTTTAGGTCTTACATTCAAGTCTTTAATTCATTTTGAGTTAATTTCTGCAATATGGTGTAAGATGGTGGCCCAGTTTTTATTTTTTTACATGTGACTGTCCCATTTTCTCAACACCATTTGTCCTATCCCTGTTGTGTGTTCTTGTCCTCTTTGTCATAAATTGACCAATGCATAAACCATATATGCATTGGTTTCTT
>NW_021911935.1:0-512 GCF_006229205.1 Suricata suricatta | reverse complement strand
TGGATTTCCATGTGTGCATGAGTGTGAGTTTGCTATGGAGCGTATGAGGGTATATGGCTGTGCATCTGAGTGTATGTTGTGTATATGCATGTGTGTTTGCAGCTGTGTGTAATGTTTCTGTGTGTGTGTGTGTGTGTGTGTGTGTGTGTGTGTGAACAAAGGTTGTCCACCATCATGGTCCTAGTGTCTGACTTAGATACGGGGAGTATTTGATTACTTATTTGTGTGTCGTGAAAACAAAAGAGATTAATTGGGGTTTTCATGACAGTCTGCAGTACGTACCTATGTCTTTATGATTATGAAACATTTCATTATCCCCGGTCATATTATTTGCTCTTGAAATTACTTTGAGAGTAATGTAGATATTTTTTATCGTGTTTCTGTTTATTTTTGCCCATGATTTTGTGTCCTTACTTTGTGAAGTGAGTTTCATATAGGAAATATTGTGTTGTCTGTCTTACAAAAGTCCAATTGTCAGGGGTGCCTGGTTGGCTCACATGGTTATTGGTGTA
>NW_021911934.1:0-512 GCF_006229205.1 Suricata suricatta | reverse complement strand
TTTATTAAAGCAGGCTGGACTAAGAGAGTGTCCATCTGTATGCCAAGGAGAGAGGCTTCAGAGAAAACCAAGCCTGCTGACACCTTGATCTTGGACTTATAGCCCCTAGAACTGTGAGAAGATAAAATCCTATTGTTTGAGCCTGCCCAGTGTTTGGTACATTATTATGGCAACATGATAAATTAATACAAAGGAGTAATACTGCTTATCCAACATTATACTTTCAAACATGTCAAATGTAAGACCCAAAGCCAAATCTAAGAAGTCCAAATTCAGTGTTTATATTGATCCATAAATGCAGCAGTAAGCTCGGGTTCTGTAGGTTATGAGTACCATAAATGTTATTTTGAACAGTATTTTAGTTAATTTTGTGATTGACTAGGAGTCCAGTTAAAACTCCTGGTTATGGTTTACCAATCTGTAAAAGTGGCAGTAAATCTGAAACTGAATGAGGAATATGACAAATCCCTTATTAATGTTTACACACACACACACACACACACACACACACA
>NW_021911933.1:0-1280 GCF_006229205.1 Suricata suricatta | reverse complement strand
CAATAGGCTATTAGTTAAATTTGGAAGGAGTCAAAGGTTATATACAGAGTTTTGACTGAGCAGAGTGTAAATGCCCCAACCCCCTGTAATGGTCAAGGGTCAACTGCATAATAAATATTATAATATTTAGCTATGTATATATTTTCATGTATTTACATATACGCATATAAATACATAAAAAGAGATTTTTTAAAGGATGCGTTAAACTTAATAGAAATATAGCCTGTAATGTTTTCCTCTGGCATGCCAATGGATGACTTGGACGCTTATTGGTGAGTGTACATTCTAGTCTGGAAACCATTGCTCTGTATCAGGAACCAGCAAATGTTTTCTAGAAAGGGCCAGATAGTAAATATTTTAGTGTCTACAGGCCACACAGTCTTTGTAGCAAATACTCAACTCTCCCTTTGTAGCACAAAAACAACCATATGCGATTTATAAATGAATGGGCTTGGGTATGTTCCAATAAAACTTTATTTACAAAAATAGGTGTCAATCTAGTATTGGCCCAAGGTACATAGTTTTCCCAACCTTCTTAAGAAGGAAGAAATGGGACAAATATATGTAGGTCATAGGGAGTCAGCTCATCAAGAACAAGATATAATGCAGCAATGTCACCTCTCTTGTTAACGAACTTCTCAGTACTGACATTATTTAAGCAGAAGCTGAGGGAGTATCTCCCACAGATGATTTCAAAGGCATTGTGAGTTAGATAGGTGAAGCTAGACACAGAAACTTTATAGACCCTTCTAAACCTGAAACTAATTATTTTTATTCTAAGTAATGTTTACCTCTTCGTAAATCCTAGCACAGAGAGTCAACTGATTGTTGACAAGGGCACCAAGAATACATAATGGGTAAAGGATAATTTCTTCAGTAAATATCATGTTGGAAAAACTGGATATCCACATGCAAAATATTAACATTGGGCTTTATCTTGCACCATATACAAAAACCAACTCAAAGGTTCACGACTTAAATGTAAGACTAGAAACAGTAAAACTCCTAGAAGAAAACATAGGGCAAAACTCCTTGACATTGGCTGTGGCCATGGTATTTTTGAGAAGACACTAAACACCCAGGCAATGAAAGCAAAGATAAACAAATGGGACCACACCAAGATAAGATACTTCTGCACAGAATGAGAAATAACCAACAGGGACGCCTCAATTTGCCTCCTCTTTTCTGTCTTTCTCTCAGTGGATATTTGAGATGTGTAGACATTCATCTATTCTATGGCAGCCTCAGACTTTTGCTTTTCTTATTAGAAAAAAAAAAAC
>NW_021911932.1:0-512 GCF_006229205.1 Suricata suricatta | reverse complement strand
TTTTTCTTGCAGAAAACAAATTGACAGTTATTTTTTAATTATTCACAATCTGTCGCTCAAGCAATGTAAAATGAAATTGCTTGCTCTCTTACTATTAGTCCTTTGAATGTTTTATAAAATGGATCTAGAAGGATGCTGCCCACAGAGCAGACCCCAATCCCACCCATAAGAATAATGGAATAAGGAACTGACCTTTTCTACCTTCAATGCCTGTGAAGATAAGAGGCAAAATATAGCATAAATACCTTTGGCATAGCATGCTGGATAAATAAGTATGGCTGCCAAATACCATACCACAGTACAGGTCTTACTGGGCTACAATAATTTCTTTTCATACTATTGGTATCTTCTATGAGGAATGAAAAAGAAAATATAGTAGTGCAACAGAAGAAGAGTTTACCTAACAAAGAAAGAAAATCAAAACCAAAACATGATGCAGGGTAAACAAGGAAGACAGAGTTATAATTTAACAACCCTTCTAGGTGTGCACTTCACCTCCTGCTGCTCATTTC
>NW_021911931.1:0-512 GCF_006229205.1 Suricata suricatta | reverse complement strand
TCATTCAGTACCAGAGTTTGAGAGGACATCAGGGAAACCGTTTGGCTGTGTAATTCCTGGGTTCATCTCTTGATGCACCCTAAATCACTAGGCTCTCCACTCTATTACTATGTGTGATGTCCTGTACTGTGCTTGTTTTTCTGAGCACCAGTCTCCCCTTCTCTTCACCTCCCTCTGCTGCACGTGGGTGGCCAAACAGGGCCGTGTCTGATTCATTTTTCTTGTCTCCCAGTAGGTAGGTTGTGGGATAGAACGGAGGAGATGGTGTTGGTCTGTCAGGCTTCAAGAAGGAGATATGGGATCTGGGCTTCCAAAGCTTTGTAAGGAGGGAGGAAAGTGGGATCCTGGTGATCTCGGTAGCTCAGTGTGTCCCTGTCTTGTGTGTGAGCTCCCTGGCCTGGACGGCACCTGATCTCAACCCAACTGAAATGGATGACTCTTCCTGCCTCCTTGTCTAGGTAGGAGGGACCCTTGCCCTCACTTCTCTAGTCAGGGCAGTTAATTCCCTCCTT
>NW_021911930.1:0-512 GCF_006229205.1 Suricata suricatta | reverse complement strand
GGGCGCCTGAGAAAGACAGGTCTCTTCTGAGCAGCAGTTTCAGAAGAGAAATGTAAGATCCCATTCTAAGAAGGGGGAGAACGAAGGAGTGAGTCTCCCTGTCTAGTCCTAGCAGTTCCTGATTTCTCCAGTCCCCACCGGGAAGGGATTGGCACAGGGCTCAACACGAAGCCCCCTGTGGAAGGAAGAAACCCTGCCCCAGCACTCTGTGACGAGAGTGATGTTGGGAAGACTCAGATGAGCAGGGCTGGGTGTGAGTCAAGTGGCAAGAGTGACATAACATGACCAAACGTGCCACGAGACCTACCAGGAGGTGAGGTCCAATTGTCAGCGCCTCTGTGACATATTTTGTACGACGTCAGCTTTGTTTCGCTGGTACCTGGAAATGGTTGGGCTTACCATGAAAACATTTACTTGTTCTATTTGATTCACTTTAATATGCATAGACCCTCGTTATGTAATAGTGATGAGATTTTGGATTGAGATTGATGACACCATTAAGTGTAATATTT
>NW_021911929.1:0-512 GCF_006229205.1 Suricata suricatta | reverse complement strand
GGTTCATGAAAGTGAGTCCAGTGTCAGGCTCTGTACTGGGCTTGGAGCCTGCCTGGGATTCTCTTTCTCCCTCTTTCTGTACTTCCTGCCGCTTGTGCACACTCAATCTCCCAAAATAAATAAATAAACACTTTTTAAAAAATGAACGATAAAGCATATATTGCCTTTCAAAAGGGATTGATTAACATTGATACTAATTTTATTTGGCACCATATACAGGCATGACCCCTGGTGAGATAAGAAATCCATGACCTGAAAGTCCCTTACATAAAAAGTCCAGGGAATGACATCACAGCTCACATATTTAAGAGACATTAACTTACAAACTGAGAACACAGTCTCCTCATTGCCACCTTCATCTCTTTATTCCTAAAAGTGTAGATGACCGGGTTCAGAAAAGGAGTGATAACTGCATCAAAGAGGGCAAGGAATTTATCCAGATGAGATGTGGGAAAGGGCCACACATAGAAGAAGATTAATGGCCCAAAGAACAAAACAACTACAGTGACATG
>NW_021911928.1:0-512 GCF_006229205.1 Suricata suricatta | reverse complement strand
TGTGTGTGTGTGTGTGTGTGTGTACATTTGAGATGTAATTCACACACCATACAGTTTCATTGGTTTTTAAGGTGTATAGTTCAGCGGTTCATATATTCACAAAGCTGTGCACAGTCACCACTTTCATCTCCTGAAAAAGCAACCCCGTCTTCATTAGTCTTTGTTTTCCCTTTCGCTCTCCTCCTGGCCCCTGGCAGACACTGATCTCCTTCCTGTCTCTCTTACTGAGCACCTACGGTGTGCAAAGCACTCTACCGGCTTCTAGACAGATGATGATAAGAAAATCCTAACTGATTGGGAATCAAATCAGCAAACCCTGAATTATTCAGGCAAAAAACCAAAATAAGTGGACCTGGCTGATTGCTGGTGTCACTTAGGTAGGTGACTGCTTTTTCAGGGAGGAACAGTACAAGGCATAGCAGAGAACACTCCTTCTGCCAGGATTTGGCAGCTCTGTGGCCTTGGTCTCCTTGAGCCCATTTTCTTTATCTTTAAAATGTCATGTACCTTCT
>NW_021911927.1:0-512 GCF_006229205.1 Suricata suricatta | reverse complement strand
CAGAGCTGAGATGTGGGGGGAAGGAGGCGACCACTTGGGGACACTGCCCATCCCCCAGCCCATCGAGCACTCATGCCACGGAGCCCTCTGTGTACACAGGGGAGCACCCTTTGTCCTTTGCCGCCTGCGTGGGCAGTGAGGAGATCGTGAGGCTGCTCATTGAGCACGGAGCCGACATCCGGGCCCAGGACTCCCTGGGTAAGAGCTGGGATGCTGGGGGCTGTGAGGGCAGGGGCCGGGACAGCCCTCAGGCCTGCCCCAGGGCGGGCAGGGGACCAGCGGGAACATTAGCCCAGTGGCTCCATGACACCCACGTCCTCCCCCAGGAAACACCGTGTTGCACATCCTCATCCTGCAGCCCAACAAGACCTTCGCCTGCCAGATGTACAACCTGCTGCTGTCCTACGATGGGCGCAGGGGCCACCTGCAGTCCCTGGAACTCATGCCCAATCACCAGGGTCTCACCCCCTTCAAGCTGGCCGGAGTGGAGGGCAACACTGTGGTGAGGGGCA
>NW_021911926.1:0-512 GCF_006229205.1 Suricata suricatta | reverse complement strand
TCAAGCAGTGAACTCTATCTACATTTCCAGGAGCACAGCTGTGATGAACAGTACTTGTGTCAGTTTTGTGAACATGAAACAAATGATCCAGAAGACTTGCATAGCCACGTGGTAAATGAACATGCATGTAAATTAATTGAGTTGAGTGATAAGTATAACAATGGAGAACATGGACAGTATAGCCTCTTAAGCAAAATTACTTTTGACAAATGTAAAAACTTTTTTGTATGTCAAGTATGTGGTTTTCGGAGTAGACTTCATACAAATGTTAACAGGCATGTTGCTATTGAACGTACTAAAATTTTCCCTCACATTTGTGATGACTGTGGGAAAGGCTTTTCAAGTATGCTAGAATATTGCAAACATTTAAATTCACATTTATCTGAAGGGATTTATTTATGTCAATACTGTGAATATTCAACAGGACAAATTGAAGATCTTAAAATTCATCTAGATTTTAAGCATTCTTCTGACTTACCTCATAAATGTAGTGACTGCTTGCTGAGGTTTGG
>NW_021911925.1:0-512 GCF_006229205.1 Suricata suricatta | reverse complement strand
TCTTGGGGTCTCATTTTATTTAAAAGTCAGAGATACTAAGATAACGATACCTAGCACGTGGACTGGCCAAGAAGATTGACTGCCATATTGGGGGGCATCTAAGTATTAGCCTCTCTGGGTCCCCAAATTTCTCAACATTTCAGAGTTCCTGTCATCTTTAATAAAGTATAGTGTACCAGGTGCCTAAATCATGAAGAGTGAGAAACAAGTAATCTATTTGGTGTTGTTGTATCTCCTCACCTTTTATTTATTTTTTTCCATAATATTTTATTGTCAAATTGTTTTCCATACAACACCCAGTGCTCTTCCCCACAAGTGCCCTCCACCATCACCACCACCTCTTTTCCCCCCTCCCCCTTCCCCTTCAACTCTCAGTTCATTTTCAGCATTCAATAGTCTCTCAAGTTTTGCATCCCTCTCTCTCCCCAAATTTCTCTCCCTCCTTCGCTCCCCCTGGTTCTCCATTAGGTCTCTCCTGTTTTCCTGTTAGACCTATGAGTGCACACATATGG
>NW_021911924.1:0-512 GCF_006229205.1 Suricata suricatta | reverse complement strand
CTCTTTACCCTATTCTCCTTCCTCCTCCCCCAAGAGATTACCACTGTCTTGGATGTAGTGTTTTTCATTCTAAAAAAATTTTATGTGTTTTATTTATTTTTGAGAGACAGAGAGAGGCAGCATGAGCAGGGGAGGGTCAGAGAGAGAGGGAGACACAGAATCTGAAGCAGGCTCCAGGCTCTGAGCTATCAGCATAGAGCCTGACGCGGGGCTCGAGCCCACGAACCATGAGATCATGACCTGAGCTAAAGCTGGACACTTAACCGACTGAGCCACCCAAGCGCCCCAGTGTTTATCATTCTAAAGGAATTTTAAAATTTTATTAGTTCAATTCTTTGTGTATACATGTGACCTTAAACATTATAAAGTATTATATATACTTTTAAATTTAAAAAAGGAATTTTACTTACTTTTAATAAATAATTTAAAATTTACATAAGGGGGGCACCCGGCTGGTTCAGTCAGAAGAACATGTGACTCTTGATCTCGGGGTCATGAGCTTGAGGGGTCAT
>NW_021911923.1:0-512 GCF_006229205.1 Suricata suricatta | reverse complement strand
GTATTGCTAGAGCAATAAAGAAAAATCTAAGTGGTTGATCTGAACTCCAAATTTCTCCTCTTGAGTGTGGCAGATTTTTATGTTTTGCTCTGTGATTTTTGATATTTCATTTATTTGTTCTTCTAAGGTCTGTAATAAAGCTTTCTGTGGAAGAAGGGGTGGTCCCTCCATTGAAAGATGCACTCCCCACTATCTCTGTTCTCTGGACCCTCAGAGCCAGGACTTAGTCTGGTTACCTACATTGTGGTTTCCGTCTTGTCCATTTCTTAAAACTGTTGACCATTACCTTTTTCTGATTAGAAAAAAAAAAAAACAAGTAATTGTTACACCTCTTTCCATCCATATCCCATTAGAGTCTTTGTGGCAGTGCATGGGAAAATGGCAAGGATTCTACTAAACTTCATTTTAGTTCTCTGACCCTCAGTTTCTTCTTCTGAGATTTTACTCCATGAGGAAATCATTCTCTATCCTGATTATTTCTAGAATTCCCTACACAGCACTGTCTACAGATT
>NW_021911922.1:0-1280 GCF_006229205.1 Suricata suricatta | reverse complement strand
AAAAAAAATGTTTATTTATTTTTGAGAGAGGGAGACACAGAATCTGAAGCAGGCTCTAGGCTCTGAGTTGTCAGCACGCAGAGCCTGATGCAGCCCCAAACTCAAGAACTGTGAGATCATGACCTGAGCCACAAAGTGGATGCTCAACTGACTGAGGCACCCGGGCATCCCCCAAAAAGTTATCTTCTTAAACTGTCTGACTTATTTTATTATATACATACTATATTTGAATAGAAGTGCCTTTATGTAATTTAGAAATACAAGTATAAATATTTATGGGATCAAGGTTTACATTTTTTTATTGATGGAGTTCTTCATTCAAAAGATTTGGGTGGGGTGCCTGGGTGGCTCAGTTGGTTGGGCGTCCAGCTTTGGCTCATGTCATGATCTCACGGTTTGTGGGTTTGAGCCCTGCATTGGGCTCTGTGCTGACAGCTAGTTCAGAGCCTGGAGCCTGCTTCTGATTCTGTGTCTCCCTCTCTCTCTGACCCTCCTCTGCTTGCACTGTCTCTCTGTCTCTCAAAAATAAATAAAAGACATTAAAAAATTTTTTTAAAAAAGGGTTTGGGAACCACTGGTCTAGAGAAGAAAGACGAGTAAGTCAACAGTTGAAAAAAAAATCAAATGCAAGAGAGCTTGGCTGGAGCATAGATGATAAGCTTGTAGCTTAGCCAGGAAGAAAGAGGAGGTGGGATGTAGGGAAGTCTTCCTGCACGAGGTGACAGGCTGAGCTGCTGATGCATATTTGGTGGGTGGAGGCTACAGAACACATGCAAAGGCAAGGTAGCCTGTGCATGGACAGTGAGTGCATTTTGAAAACTCATTTGGACCATACTGAATGGCCAGTATCCGTGAGAGAACTGCTGAAGGAAAGGTTGAAAGGCTTCGGCAGAGATCCGATTATGAAGAGCATTGAGTAGAAAGCTTATTCTGATGGTGAGGCTTGGCACTAAGGGATCCTAGCAGGAGAGGTGGGATTGTGGAGCTGTGTTCCCAACTTGCTCCTCTAATCCCTTCTCCCTTGACATTGTTGGTGATCTAGAGCTAAAGGATTGTAGGGGCGCCTGGGTGGCTCAGTCGGTTAAGCGTCCGGCTTCGGCTCAGGTCATGATCTCACGGTTCATGGGTTCGAGCCCCGCGTCGGGCTCTGTGCTGACAGCTAGCTCAGAGCCTGGAGCCTGCTTCAGATTCTGTGTCTCCCTCTCTCTCTGATCCTCCCCTGCTCCAGCTGTCTCTCTCTGTCTCTCAAAAATAAATTAAAAAAACATTAAAAAAACATT
>NW_021911920.1:0-512 GCF_006229205.1 Suricata suricatta | reverse complement strand
GGGGGGGCATCATGGCAGCTGCTGCCTCCAGCCTCCCCCTCACTAGGAAAGCCCTAGCAGTGTGTGTGGGGGTGGGGAGGGGTGGAAGATAGTGTGGAGTCTCTGAGGAAGCACTCCTCCCCCCACTTCTCCACAAACTGGTGTCTGTGTTGTGGTAAAGCCAGTGACATGGGAGGTGGCCTACAGGAGGAGCAGGACCTGGCAAGGTCAGATTGCGAGGTGGCAGCCACATAAAGGGGGGTGTGGAGGGAGCCCCAGCAGCTGCCCCGCCATGACCTCCTGGGCCCTCCTGCTCCTTGCCTCGGCACTCCTGGCCACCCCGGGTAAGGACATTCCCCCGTGCCCATCCTGACAGCTCCTCCTCAGCTGAGGGGAGGGACAGTCTGGGCACTGGGTTGGGCTGGGCCACTGGACTTGAACTCCTGGGGGAAGGCAAGAGAGAAAGAAAGACCTCTGGAAGGAGATGAGGGTCGTTTCCTTTTAGAGCAGCTTCAGATCTTCTGTGTGTGTGT
>NW_021911919.1:0-512 GCF_006229205.1 Suricata suricatta | reverse complement strand
TTTTTTTTTTTTAAATTTATTTAAGAAGGACTAGAAATGGAGCTAGCTTGAGGATTCTGTTCAGCCTGATGACCGCGAGCTGCCCTAGACCAGAGCTGATGAGATGCTGCTGGCAGAGCCTTCAGATCTCTGGTGGCCCCATGCAAAACTGAAAATCAAGGAAAGGATGGTGGGGAGAGGGAGGGGGTGGTGGGGAGATGATTGTTCCTCAACAAAGAGGAGATGGTTTTCAAACTCTTTTTTAATGTATTTCCTAAATTTTAGTGACAATGCTGTCTGAAACCATTAGCAGTGTCTCTAAGGTTCTCTGGGCAAGGTTTTCCTTGGAGATTGGCTTGATTATAGATTTAGAGCTCAATTCCTTTCTAAATGTAAAGAACTAGTTCACCTAGAACATTCCATACTTGCTTCCCCCTTTCCCCCTCCCCCAGGAAGAAGAGACCTGAACTGGAAGTTGTAGCTCTCTGGAGAGAGCAAAATGGGGACCAGTGATAAGGGGACTTCTAGGCCAG
>NW_021911918.1:0-512 GCF_006229205.1 Suricata suricatta | reverse complement strand
GAGGTATGGAGTAGGCATTTTAGGTTGAAAGGAAAGCTTAATCAAAGGCATGGTGGCCTGAATGCATGCCGTATTGGGAACATTAAATTAATCTGGTATGGTTGGGGGTTAGGAGTTGAGGAAGATTAAACTGTAGTGATAAAGATAGGTTGAGTCTAGATAGATTTTTGAACATTTTAAATAGTAGTCTCAGTTTTTTATTTGTTTGTCTGGTAATGGGAAGCCATGTATGGTGAGTGATGAATTTTTTTTAAGTAGTTTATTGTCAAATTAGTTTCCATACAACACCCAGTGTTCTTCCCCACAAGTGCCCTCCTCCATTACCACCACCTCTTTCCCCCCCACCCCCTTCAACCCTCAGTTAATTTTCAGTATCCAATAGTCTCTCAAGTTTTGTGTCCCTCTCTCTCCCCAACTCTCTTTTCCTCTTCCCTTCCCTCTGTTCTCCTGTTCTACTGTTAGACCTATGAGTGCAAACATATGGTATCTGTCCTTCTCTGCCTGACTTATTT
>NW_021911917.1:0-512 GCF_006229205.1 Suricata suricatta | reverse complement strand
TAGTAGAGGCTAAAGTCTGGGATTGTGATGCTTCCCATTTTGGTTTTCTTCTTCAATATTACTTTGGCTATTGGGGTTTTTTTTGTGGTTCCAAACAAATTTTAGGATAGTTTGTTCTAGCTTTGAGAAGAATGTTGGTGCAATTTTGATGGGGATTACATTGAATGTATAGATTGCTTTGAGTAGTAATGACATTTTTGCAATGTTTATTCTTCCGATCCATGAGCATGGAATGTTTTTCCATTTCTTGGTGTCTTCTTCAATTTCTTTCATAAGTTTTCTATAGTTTTCATCATATAGGTCTTTTACATCTTTGGTTAGGTTTGTTCCTAGGTATTTAATGGTTTTTCGTGCAATTGTGAATGGGATCAGTTTCTTGATTTCTCTTTCTGTTGCTTCATTATTGCTGTATAAAAATGCAATGTTCTGTACATTGGTTTTTGTAACCTGTGACTTTGCTGAATTGATGGACCATTTCTAGTAGGCTTCTGGTGGAGTCAGTCAGGTTTTCC
>NW_021911916.1:0-512 GCF_006229205.1 Suricata suricatta | reverse complement strand
TTCTGTATAAGTCTAATTACATGAAATAAAAGTGGAGGTTTTGATTTTTTACTGTGCTTTTCTGTTTGGAGTGTCATTGTAACTATTGTATTGTAAATGACAGAAAATAATTGCATAAGTTAAAAAATTGTGTTACATTAAAAAATAAATAAACAAAATAAAATAAAATAAGCTGTGGGGAAAAAATAAAAATGCTTTTTTGAGAGAGAATATGTAAGCAGGTAGGGGACAGAGAGAGAGAGAGAGAGAGAGAGAGAGGGAGAGGGAGAGAGAGAGGGAGAGAGGGAGAGAGAGAGAGAGGGAGAGAGAGAGAGAGAAGGAGGAGGAGAAAGAGAATCCCAAGCAGTCTCCACACTGTCAGCAGAGAGCCCACTGCAGAGCTTGATCCATGAAATCAGGACATGAGCCAAAATCAAGAGTTGGGCATTTAACCAACTGAGCCACCTAGGTGCCCCTAAATCTATGGTTTTAAAAAGCTTTCCCTAACCCCTTTATGGGCCCCACTTCCCACC
>NW_021911915.1:0-512 GCF_006229205.1 Suricata suricatta | reverse complement strand
TGATTCATGATGTGGTTTCATCTTAGCTTGGGCAAACCATGCAGTATTTAATACATAGTAGCAGAATATTTACTATTGAAGCTTGAAAAGATGTGAGTTCTTTGTGTACCATCTTTCATTTATGCATGTGAGAGGGTTTTCTTTTCTTAATATTTTTACATTGTAGTACTTGTTTTCCTTGTTGGGGTGTTTGCTTATTTAATACATTCCATCAAGGACAGAAATTACATGCTGGTTTTTTTTTCCTCCCATAGGAAGTGTGTCTTGGGCTTTTCCCTTATTATTTGCTTTACTTTTTTTCTTCTTTTTTCTCCTTTTTTTTGGTGGTGGGGGTGGTTATGTTTAAATGAAGTTGCTTTTACAACACCAAAGACTTAATCATCCATTTCCTACATAAAAGGTAGCTACTTTTTTGCATGGACCTCAAGCATATTGTAGTATAGAGGTGGAATTTAAGGAAAGGTATTAAGCAGGCTGTGTTGTAGCCTATGAACAAGTAATATATTGTATCA
>NW_021911914.1:0-512 GCF_006229205.1 Suricata suricatta | reverse complement strand
CCCAGATTCCATGTGCATTCTTAATGTTAGGTTGCATTGCCTTTCTCATCACAATCTAACTTGACTGCTTTTTGCCTCCTTGGCTCTGCTGTTCATGGATGTCCTAGTGTAAGATGTGGTCTGCCTGTCTCTCTACCCTGGCCTTCTCTGCTTGGCTCAGGACCCCATGTGGCTGACACATGTGGAGTACATGAATGGGCGGTCCTGTCCTCTGGCTTCTAGCTGGGGGAGGCCAATGAGATCTCAACAGGAGACCAGAGGGAAGAAGAAATCAAATAAGGGTATCCATTCAGGCTCCCTCCCTCTGCGGTCAGTCACCTTGGACTGGCTATCTCCCTCAACCAAAGGGCACAGGTCTTCTTAAGGTGGCCCCTTCACACAATGCCCTGGTTCTGGGTTCTAGTATCTGCTCCCTCTACTACATCTTTTAGGCCCATGGGTGTGCCCTGCTCTATCTCTTATGGCTTCCCTATACCCTGCCAGGTAAATAGTCCCTTCATTAAACCCTTTCT
>NW_021911913.1:0-512 GCF_006229205.1 Suricata suricatta | reverse complement strand
TGGAGTCATTGGGTGGCAGGAACCATGTTTTACCCATCACTGGTCCCCAGCACCCAACATGGGGCCTGGTACAAAGTAGGTATTCAGTGACGGTTGGTTGATGAACAGGATAAGAGCAAAGAGCATGGGCTCTGGGTCAAAACTCACTTTTGCTAATGATCATTTTCAAATAAGGATAATATTATGACTCTCCTACAGAGAGAAAACAGCTCTGTGCTCAGAATTTCATGTAACTCATTATTCCGTGAGGGACCTGGGCAGATGTTGAAACCGGGACACTCCAAAGAGCTGGCACACGTCTAGATGAGGAATACTGAAACGAATGTGCAAGTGGAGGCAAAATCAGCTCCTTTCACGGTCAGGAGAAAAGCCCATCGAACCTCTGTGGATAGGACAGGATCTACATGTCTCTAAACAAGAATTATTTTGCATTGCTCTCAGTTATCTACAATTTCCAGAGTTGTAAAATAGCTCCCCTAGAATCAGAATCAGATCACCTGGAAGGTGTCTTC
>NW_021911912.1:0-512 GCF_006229205.1 Suricata suricatta | reverse complement strand
CTCTTTACCCTATTCTCCTTCCTCCTCCCCCAAGAGATTACCACTGTCTTGGATGTAGTGTTTTTCATTCTAAAAAAATTTTATGTGTTTTATTTATTTTTGAGAGACAGAGAGAGGCAGCATGAGCAGGGGAGGGTCAGAGAGAGAGGGAGACACAGAATCTGAAGCAGGCTCCAGGCTCTGAGCTGTCAGCACAGAGCCTGACGCGGGGCTCGAGCCCACGAACCATGAGATCATGACCTGAGCCGAAGCTGGACACTTAACCGACTGAGCCACCCAAGCGCCCCAGTGTTTATCATTCTAAAGGAATTTAAAAATTTTATTAGTTCAATTCTTTGTGTATACATGTGACCTTAAACATTATAAAGTATTATATATACTTTTAAATTTAAAAAAGGAATTTTACTTACTTTTAATAAATAATTTAAAATTTACATAAGGGGGGCACCCGGCTGGTTCAGTCAGAAGAACATGTGACTCTTGATCTCGGGGTCATGAGCTTGAGGGGTCAT
>NW_021911911.1:0-1280 GCF_006229205.1 Suricata suricatta | reverse complement strand
AGATGGATGAGCCTTTAGTTCGGCACCTGGTCACTTGGGCTGTGAATGGTTCCTTTCCCCAGAAGAGTGGATAGGTGGGTCGCTGATGTAGTAAGTAGCACATGGAAAATAAATGAACTGAACCCCTACAATAGTGGTTCTCAAAGTGTGGTCGCTGGACCAGCAACACCGATACCAACTAGAACCTCAGTAGAAATGCAAATCCCCAGGCTCTATCCCAGACCTGCTGAATCAGGAACTCGGGATGGCCCAACAATCACTTTTTTAAAAAAATTTTCTTAACATGTATTTATTTTTGTGAGACAGAGCACAAGCAGGGAGGGGCAGAGAGAGGGAAGACACAGAATCTGAAGCAGGCTCCAGGCTCCGAGCTGTTAGCACAGAGTCCAATGTGGGACTTGAACCTCTGACCTGCAAGATCATGACCTGAGCCGAAGTTGGACCTTTAACTGACTGAGTCACCCAGGCACCCCTAACATTTCTTAATAGATTTAAAGAAACTAGAAAAAAGATGAAAAGTTTAAAAAAGAAAAAAGGACAGTAAACCCACATGTACTCACCACCAAACTTAACAGAATGTCAGGGCACCTGGGTGGCTCTGTCAGTTAAGTGTCTGACAGATCATGATCTCACACTTCATGGGTTTGAGCCCCACGTCAGGCTCTATACTGACAGCTTGGAGCCTAGAGCCTGCTTTGGATTCTGTGTCTCCCTCTCTGCCCCTCCCCTGTTTATATTCTGTCTCTCTCATCTCTCAAAAGTGAATAAATGTTAAAAAAAAATAGAATGTCACCCAAAACACACATCTCTGATACATGTCCCTCCCCAAGCACTTCCGTCCTTCTCTCCCCAGGTTTAACCATCTGGTTATAATCTTAAATCATGATCATCCAAGTTTGAAACATTGAGGCGAAAGGAAATAGATCATATAATCCAGAAGCTCAAGAAATACTTGCAAAACAATGGACAATTGATTGTTGATTTGTTTCATATTTTATAGAGAAGTTTAACCCATTCCTAAAAATATTAAAGGATATTTCTTGACCATATAAAACTTACTTCAGGGATGCAACAGACTTCCTTTGATATAAACTCTAGGAACTCTAGGCTCAGTTAATTGAGCATCCAAAACTTTAAAAATAAATTATTTATTTAAATCTACGTTAGTTAACATACAGTGAAGTATTCGTTTCAGGAGTAGAACCCAGTGATTCATCCCTTAAGTATAACACCCAGTGTTCTTCCCTACAAGTGCCCTCCTTAATACCCATCACTGATTT
>NW_021911910.1:0-512 GCF_006229205.1 Suricata suricatta | reverse complement strand
ATCCTAAGTGTAACAAAAGATTTGAAGAAATGGGAACTCATAGGCTTCTGTAAAAATAAAGTAAGTTAATATAACCACTATCTGGAGGGCTATGTAATACCCTAAAAAAAAATCTATATGCTACTGCTCTCAGAAACTATGCTGAGAAACTCTAGAACCTGTGCAAAAAAATCAGAACAAAGGTATTCATTAATGTGTATTACTGTTTGTAATAGTAAAAAAAAAAAAAATAGAAACAACTGTCTTTCTGAGGGAATGGATGAATAAACTTCTCTACCTCCTTAAACAGAGGATATTAGACATGATTTAAATGTGTTCTTAACATTAAAAAATGTATATAATAAACCAATTTCTTTATACAGGAACACCAGAAAGTAGTTACATGAATAATTTAATTTACTTGTACCAACGTAGATGAAAGAGAATGCAAATGAGAAAAAAATAAACTGTGAAATGATATTTAATAGTATTGTACCATTTGTGTAAAGACCTTAATTACAAATATATGTTCT
>NW_021911909.1:0-513 GCF_006229205.1 Suricata suricatta | reverse complement strand
AAAGCATTAAAAAAAAGAGCTGTAGGATCGGGGCTGTGAGCTCAACCAAGCCTGAGACCCAGCAGCAGGGAGGCTCCAGGCACAGTGTCCATAGGCTCTCCTGGAAACCCTGGAAATGTCCAGGCCTGAGCTCAGAAGACCAGTCTCCAAGATGAGATACAGAAAAAAGAAAGAACACAGTCTACTTCTCAACATATGAAATTAAAGCACACCATCTTGATCTTTTGATCAGCAGCTGTTACTAATTGAGGAAACCCGTTTCACCTTGGGGCCTGGTCCGGCATTCACGTGCGCCAATATCCCCGCCCCGCCCCCCCCCCCCAGGTATCCTGCCGCTCCTGGAGTTAATACTGTTTATGGACTGCTGGCTCCCTTTGATTATTTTTATTGACATTCGTTGCCTATGAATCAGCAGACTGAAGGCCCTTCTGGAGCCAGGAGGATGCCAGCAGATGCTGACTGCTCTGCCTTCTCTGCTGGGAGGACCAGATCCCAGCCGGAGCATCCGAAGCC
>NW_021911908.1:0-513 GCF_006229205.1 Suricata suricatta | reverse complement strand
TTTTTTAGGCTTCTTTTTGTTTTTATTCAAAGATTTTACTTACTTTTTAAATTTGTTGCATTGACTGTCTTTATTATATTCTGAAGTTCTTTGTAATGTCTCAAAAGTATTATTAAATCTACAAATATTTTTCTCAGAGAGCTTCTTCCAGGAATCCTGTGTCTTCCTGTTACAAGGTTTCTTGTGAATTTATATCTATTTTGTTCCTTTATAAAAATTTTAAGGAGTGTTGTTAAAAAGCAAAGATAAATACTAGTGGTTACTTGTACATTTTGACTTTTGTTACTTCTTGACATTTAGTGCAGCAGGAAGATGCTTGCTAGAACTCAATTCTAATCTAGATTAAAAAAAAATTTTTTTAAGTCTCCTTAAACATTGGATATATGAAATGGAGCTCACTATCTACTGAACCCCTATTTTAACTTGCGCTTCTTTAAAAATGCAAATGTTTCTGAATAGGTTTAATCTCTTTTTCTCTTTTTGTAATGTTTATTTTTAGAGAGAGAGAGAGAG
>NW_021911907.1:0-513 GCF_006229205.1 Suricata suricatta | reverse complement strand
AACCAATATTATAATCAATAGAATCACCTAATACATAGTCATATTCGTATTTCTGAAATCAAACCCATAGATGACATTTGTCTTTGGTTTTTATTTTTTGAAACCTGAGTATTCAGTTAAAGTTCCCATTGCATTTGGTTGTCCTGTTTCCTTGGTCTCTGATTCAGACAGCTCCCTTCTCCAATCCTGTTTTTGGTCTCTCAAGACAACATTTTAGTTTTGTAGAATGTCCCATTGACTGGATTGGTCAAATAGTTTCCCCATGCTGGAGGTAGGGTATTTTTAGCAAGAATACTGCAGAGGTGATACTTCCTACACCTGACATCTGGAAGCAATGATGTCTTGTGCTGCCATTATTGGCGATGCTAATTCTTTGATTAGGCTTATAGGTAAATTAACACAAAATGTAGACTCTTTTGGTATATATACTTCCATGAGTTCTGGATAAATATATAGTTACATACCCACCATTTCAACCTACATATGAAATATTTCCATCATCCTCAAAAGTTA
>NW_021911906.1:0-513 GCF_006229205.1 Suricata suricatta | reverse complement strand
GTGCAGGCACTTACCACAGGCTTGGGACACCCATGGCACTGAAGGCCACCTGGAGAGGGTGTCCCCATACAAGGACATTTTGTGTGCTCACTGCAAAACCTCTTCCTAGCCTGTTCAAGAAACCCACAATTATCCCTTCCTTTGGTTTCCGGGATTGCACTAAAAATGCTGGTCTTTTTTCCTGTCAATGTATGGCAAACTCTAAACCAGTGTGGTTCTCCCTGAAGGTCACTGTTCTCTCACTCCTTAGAAGATCTGTTTCAAACCGCACAGTCCACTTGTATCCCCGTGGCCTGGGAGTGGGGGTGTGGGGGCTGTATCAGAACTGGAAAACTCTCTAGGAGATTCAAAGTACCCCACTCCTCCTGAATGAATTCTTCGGCATTGCAATAGGTTATTTATTATATCCGTTACTAAGGGCTGACTAAAGAAGTCTCCCTTGAAGCGAAGTATATTTGGGGGCAAATGGTACAGAAGAATCAGGGAGAGTCAGAGCTAATGCCAAAGATAATA
>NW_021911905.1:0-513 GCF_006229205.1 Suricata suricatta | reverse complement strand
CAGTGGGATCTAATTTCTTAATCTTATGATTTCATGACTTCTCCTGTAGGAACGAAAATGAAAGGTTTACACGAAAGTCATTTTTCTAAGTCGAATAACGAGATTGCCCCAAGTTGAACTTAACGATAAAAATGTCGAAAATGTATCACTCATTTTTTAAATTACTTGCTATTTAACTACTGCCTATGAGAAATTTATTTAGATCCGAAACTTGTCAGATACGTTTTCCCGAGTCAGCAACGTCCCCCGAGGACTGAAAACCGGGAGGGACGCAGCGGGGTCACGGGGAGTTTCACAAGCGCTCGGGGCCTCCGGAAAGTTCAAGTTCTGGAGGCCCGTTTCTTTCCGCCCACGGCCCGGAAAAGAATCGCACTGGCCAGGAAGTTTTGCCCGCTGTCCCCGCAGCCTCCGCAGCGGCCCCAGGGGGACTCGCCGCGCTCGCGTCGCCGCCACCCCGAGGCCGGTGAAGTGCGGGGACGCGCGCTCCGAGCCCCGGGGACGCGCGCTCCGAGC
>NW_021911904.1:0-513 GCF_006229205.1 Suricata suricatta | reverse complement strand
GGACCTTTTCTCCCCTGAGACTATGCAAGTGTTTGGGGATCAGCCTGAGCACCACACAAGCATGAAAGGGACAGGCTGTCTGAAGCCAATGGATTGCATAGTTCACATGTGTGTGCCCTTGCAGGGCAGGGTATTCAGGGTCCTGGAACAAAGTAAGTGTCAGGATAGGCCAGGACTCAGAAATGGGCTTTGGGGTACTAGACATCTGCCTCATCCCAAACATTAAACTACACAAATTGGCATATTTTCTCTGAAGGCAGACCTGACGTGATAGCCTCTAATAAGAGACACCTGGGACTCTTGATTGGTGGGTGGAAGAGCCCAGAACTCCATTAGGCAGCAAAGCCAAATAGAGACTGTCACTAGTCTAAGGGTCCCGCCTTAGAAAGAGTTTTAGCGACCCAGTTTCTTCCAACCTTGAGGTTATGCGGGTGATTGGGGACAGGCCTGAGTCTCTCAGCTGCCCAAGGCTGGCTGACAGTGTGTACTGTTCAAACCTGGGCCGGCAGGCTG
>NW_021911903.1:0-513 GCF_006229205.1 Suricata suricatta | reverse complement strand
AAAAAAAATTAATAAACTACACAGTATAAATTGTTCCTGTACAAAATAAATCTCAAAAGTACAAAGTATATATATTCTTAAGGTAACATAAAACGGTTTCTTTGGAAATTATATATAATTTATAACATACTATTATTATATAATTTATATACATATAACATGATATATAATCTATATATACTTTAAGTTATATATATATAAATTCAATTCATAGAGATGAAAAAGGTGTCTGTTTTTACAATTTCTTTTTATAGGAGCCAATGGCCAAAAGGGGGCATTGTTTGCCTAAAAAAAAAACCCTCAGGAAATAATAAAATAAATCACAGTTTATCAGAATATTTACAAGAAAGAAAATATTTTATCATCACTATTACTTTGTTTTATTTAGTTATTGAGGAAATTTTTATACTCAGATAAATTAGCTAAAAGATCACAAGAATTTAATATCAAGAAAATATGCATGAGAATAAAACAAAGCAAAGAAATATCTTATGTGCTTACAGATAGAATCTG
>NW_021911902.1:0-513 GCF_006229205.1 Suricata suricatta | reverse complement strand
TTTTTAAATAAAATATGTTTAATCAATTACTTACATATAAATGGGGAAATTCAACACCCAAAGATAATGATTTGGTTAAATAAATTCTGTAATACTTTTTTAAATGGAAAATATGAAGTTACTAAAACTATAAATTTACAGACAAAAACTTTTGTATACTATTAACCTTAAATGTTTATTTATTTTGAGAAAGTATGCATGTGTGGGAGGGACAGAGAGAGAGGAGCGAGAGAATCCCAAGCAGACCCCATGCTTATCTGATGAGGGGCTGGATCCCATGAACCATGAGATCATGACCTGAGCCGAAACTAAGAGTTGCATGCTTAACTGACTGAGCCCCCCAGGTGTCCCTTCCACTATTAACTTTAGAAATTATACAACCACACTGTATTCTGGGTTTTTTTTCTGAAAAATCTCCATGGAAGCAATAGATGTATGAAGGAACCCATGAATTAAGATATTATTTTAGCTCTGAGACAACAGAGTCTATCAACAAAAAGTCGGGTTTTTTCT
>NW_021911901.1:0-513 GCF_006229205.1 Suricata suricatta | reverse complement strand
ATGTTGGTGAGAATGTGGAGAAAAGGGAACACTTGAGAATTGGTGGTGACAATGTGGAAAACAATACAGAGGTTCCTCAAAAAATTAAAAATAGAACTGTCATATGACTCAGCAATTCCCCTCTGGGCATGTATCCAAAGGAAGATAAAACACTAATTCAAAAAGATATATGCACCTCTGTGTTCATTGTAACATTATTTATAATAGCCAAGACATGGAAGGAATCATAAATGGATGATGGATAAAGAAATGTGGTATATACACTATATACAATGGAATAATATTCATTTATTTCTTATAACAACACTTTGAACAAGACCTAGTATTATTTCTCATTTCATATATGGGGGGAAAACAATGTGCCAATGTAAGTAGCTTGTCAAAGCTCATGCGATGAGAAAATAGAGCACTACGCTATGAAACAGGGTAGGCTCATAATCGTTATGCTGCAGTATTAGGAGACCAAAACATAGAAGGACATTTTCAGAGGCTTACTCTATAATTAGGAAAACC
>NW_021911900.1:0-1280 GCF_006229205.1 Suricata suricatta | reverse complement strand
CTGTAGGTGACCTAAATGATTCTCGTTTCTTTTGCTCATGGAGAACTGAAAACTTAGGCATTTTGAAGATGTTATTGTTTGAGTATTTTGAAGAGAACAGTACCTATTAGGACTTGGGTCTATAATACCTGATAGCCTTAAGGCTTCATTATGTCTACTAGCAGAGGATAAAAGAAATACCTCAATGGTACACTGTAGAGCTGAAGTCAATAGTGAAATGGTGGTTTTGTAGTAACACAATAGTCACTTATCTGGATGGCCTAGAAGGAATACATTTACTTAAAATAATCATTCCGCTGCTCAGGAGACATTGATTTAATCAGCATCTAGGGTAATCCTGGAAGGTACTTACTGAAAATACAACATGAGATTGCCTGTTTTCCCTGTGCTAGAGGAATCTCTTCTTTCACTCGTAATTAATGCCAGTGCTGAGAAGACCCCAACCTTTTTCCAGGTCTATTTTTAGTCATCAAAATTGAACAAAATTTGAGGATAGGACATTTACACACTGATGTTTAGAACAACATTTTGGTGCATCTTTAACAGGATACTTCATTTTATTGTGATTTTTACAAAATGTGTTTGGTACTTTTGTTCATGTGGCTTCTGATGATAAGACCTTGTATCTGCTGACTTCTTCCTGGGATCAAAATAATTTTGAGGGGCACCTGGGTGCCTTGGTCGGTTGAATGTCTGACTTTGGCTCAGGTTATGATCTTGTGGTTCGTGACTTCGGGACCCACATTGGGCTTGCTGCTGTCTGCGCGGAGCCTGCTTTGGATCCTCTGTCCGTCTCTCTCTGTCCCTCCCCTGCTTGCACACACACTCTCTCTCAAAAGTAAATAAACATTAAAAAATAATTTAAAGTCATGTGTAATTTTGGTTCTGAGGATCTTGGTGAAGGGGATAGCACTTTGGATCCATGTTGATGAGCTTGCAAATGATGAGAAAAAGTGGGTGTGGTTGAAGTGGGGAGAAAAGGAAGAAAATGCAGCCTTTGCAGGGGTTGCTGCTGCACCCACTTGTTCTTAGAAATTCACTGCAAGTTGACTAAATGATGAAGTGTAAATTATCGTAATCCTCCTGAGTAAAGCACCACCAGGAGTACAAGCTTTTCTTCTGGGGCGACGGATGCCCCCCAGATGCACGGGATGTTTTCATGTATATAAGTTGTAGTCTGTTTTGCCTTCTCTGATTAATTATAACCTGATGATCACTGGCACTCACTACTGTTTTCTCAGGTAAATTTCCTTCCTACAAGGTCATGACCAGCCTCTGTA
>NW_021911899.1:0-513 GCF_006229205.1 Suricata suricatta | reverse complement strand
GGAATCAACAGAAGAAATATGCTCATCTCCTGAAGAGACGGTTCACACAGGAAGCGTAAACACATTCTCCTTCACAGGTAATAGAAACCGGGCCACCTGCCCATTGCTCAGTAGGGCTAGTGAAAAGCTGGGGGAAATGCAGATTTTTTTTCATTCTGGTGTCATCCCCCTCCTTAACCTAATATCGATTAATTTCATCGCACTGTGGGTCAGCCAGTCACAAGGTGATTAAAGGCACACTTTGGATCTTTTCAAAGTTAGTGGTTTAAAAAATTGTAAAGTCTAGGGGTGCCAGGGTGGCTCAGTCGGTTAGGTGGCTGGCTTCAGCTTAGGTCATGATCTCACGATTTGTGGGTTCGAGCCCCACGTCAGGCTCTGTGCTGACAGCTAGCTCAGGGCCTGGAGCCTGCTTTGGATTCTGTGTCTCCCTCTATCTCTGACCCTCCCTTGCTCGCACTGTCTCTGTCTTTCAAAAATAAATAGAAACCATAAAAAATGTTTTTAAATAAATTT
>NW_021911898.1:0-513 GCF_006229205.1 Suricata suricatta | reverse complement strand
CGTCCTTTGTGCTATTGTTATCATCTATTTTACTCCTGTAGATAACCTCGCAATACATTGTTACTATTTTTGCTTTAGGAAGCCATGTAATAATCATAGTGATTAAAGGTGAGAAGAAAAAATCTCTTATATGTTCCTTCATTTTTTCTATTTCCAGTGCTGTTTATTTATTTGTATAACTACAAATTCTATCTGGTATCTTATGTATTCTATCTAAAGAACCTCCTTTCGCTTTTCTTATTCCATGGGTTTCTTGGCTTCATGGCTATCCCTCAGCATCTGGTCACCTCCTACATGCTTCTGCCACAGCAGGGACCTTTCTCTGGTTCCTGATCCTAGTCTTTCTCATGAGCACCTGATGGAGGCCATGGACAAAAGTGATGAGCAAATGTGGAATCCCATGTGTCTGGAGTTCTGTTAGTCCATGCTTGTCCTTTAAACATTCATTAGAATTTTAGCTAATTTCTTTTTATTCCTTTGTACCAATGCCCCTTCTTTCTTCCATGCTTTGCC
>NW_021911897.1:0-513 GCF_006229205.1 Suricata suricatta | reverse complement strand
GGGCAGACTCGCGATCGGAGCAGAGATTTCAGCACCCTGCTGCTGGGCAGAAAGAACGTGCAACTGAAGTCCTGGCAAAGGTAGAGGCGAATGACAAACGTCTCAAGCTTTTCACTGAAATCTAGAAGGTCCGTGCCTTAGGACGGGGCTGGCAAACTTGTAAAAGGTCAAACAGCAAACATCTTAGGCTTTGTGAACTTAAGAGGCAAACTGGAGGACCTTACGTAGGCACCTATATAGCCTTTAAAATGAAGAAACATTTAAAAAATGCAAAGATCATTCTTAGCTCGGGGCCATATGAAAACAGGCAGCAGCCTGTCTGAAGAGGAAGGCGCAGGCACGTCTCAGGACTATCAGCTACACTGCAGGAGACCTACCCCACACCCCAAAATGAAGCTACCACAGGATCAAGGTGAGTAGAGGTAATCTGACAGCCTGGCAGGACATAATGCAAAACTCTCTAGAAACCAGGTGCAGAAGCCACAGCGCACAGTAGGCTGTATAAGACTAAAT
>NW_021911896.1:0-513 GCF_006229205.1 Suricata suricatta | reverse complement strand
TGAGCAAAATCTCTTCAGCCACATGCTATCACATAATTCCCTCAGATATGCTGGATGTGATTCTCAGCAATAATAGGTGAACAACCTATTTTTTTTAAATAGATGGTAGAGCTTTATTTATTTATTTCCTTACTTATTTTTATTTGAGTAGAATTGACACACAATGTTATGTTCGTTTCAGGTGTACAACATGGTGATTCAAAAATTCTATATACCTTATGTTCACCATAAGTGTAGAGATGGTAGAAACTGAATTGTCAACTTCCAAAGCCCATTGGGGTTTCGATCTACTGGAAGCTGCACTCAGCTTTCCATTGTGAGAGTCTTTCTGATTCACAGTAAACTCACCTCACATATGCTTCACTCCATGCAGAAACACTTTCAGGTAATGAAGTAAGGCCACTATGTAGTATGAAAAGGAGATCAGTGTTGCTTAAAAATAGATGAGACCTCATTACAAGTCATGAAGTGCTGTATAAATTTAAGCATCTATTGAAATGAGGAAAGAAATCT
>NW_021911895.1:0-513 GCF_006229205.1 Suricata suricatta | reverse complement strand
TCAACCATCAAAAAGAATGAAATCTTGCCATTACAATGACATGGATGGAGTTAGAATGTATTATGCTACATGAAACAAGTCAATGAGAGAAAGATAAATACCATTTGATTTTACTCATATGTGGAATTTGAGAAACAAAACAGATGCACATATGGGAAGAGTAGGGGGAAGAGACAAGGGGGAAACAAATTACAAGAGACCCTTAATGATAGAGAACAGACTATGAGTTGACCCTGGAAGGTGAGTGGGAGATGGGCTAGATGGGTGATGGGTACTAAGGAGGGCACTTATTGTGATGAGCACTGGGCATTGTCAGCAAGGAATGGATAACTGACTCTATATCTGAAACCAATAGTTCATTGTATGTTAAATAGAATTTAAATATTAAGAAAAGAAAAAATAATAAAATATAAAAAATAAAATAAAATGAATATATTGAAGTCTTAACTCCCACTTCCTCCAAATGTGACTATATTTGGAGACGGGATCTTTAAGGAGGTAATTAAAGTCAAA
>NW_021911894.1:0-513 GCF_006229205.1 Suricata suricatta | reverse complement strand
CATGTGTGTATATATGTGCATATATACACAAAATATATTTATACACATATTTTATATGTAAACATATAAATACATTTTCATATTTACATACACACACACACACACACACACACACACACACACACATATATATATATATATAATGCTAAAAATATCACTGATTCTTCTCATTGGGAGACCTTGCACATTTATGCAAGGATTTGGATTTTTCTGATTCAGAATCAATTGATCAAAAGGTTCAATTTGTGCTAACATTGCCCACTCGCTCTCCAAAAATGGCCAAAACCAGTTTATGCTCTTTTTAATAGTGTGTTCTTTCCTGGTGTTAAGGAAAACTTTTTACAAAGTCTAGTTATGTGCATGAGTCAACGTTTTATTGTAATTTTGCTACAAGGGGAAAGGCCTCTGGCAAATCAATTCAGAGATTCACTCTTGGTAGAGACATTTTATAGAAAATGGAGCGATAAGATAGTCAATGTTAAGCTAGATACAAAAAGAAAAGAACACTTGGTT
>NW_021911893.1:0-513 GCF_006229205.1 Suricata suricatta | reverse complement strand
CCCCCCCCCCCCGCTTCCCGACACCCAGGGCTCACCTCACCAGCTCCAGGTCTTCCAGATGACTCACAGAGGACAAAACCCAAACCTGCGGCCTTGGTTAGAGCGCCTCCTCCGGAGTCCCTCTCCTCCCTGAGCTCAGCACCCCCCACCCCTGCCAGGACGCCCGCCACTGCTGGGCCTTGAGCCCAGCTCACCCCAGCCCGCGGGCCTGTGCAGGGGGTCCGGCTTCTCCTGGACACTCAGACACGCGTTTCTCCGCTCTGGCAGCACCCCCTAAAGGTCCTGGCTCAACTCCTACCCGAGGCTGCCCAAAGGCCTGATTTATTTATTCGCTGGTAGAATGGAGGAATGGCAGACATGGGTTCTGCTGCTCCTGAGGGGAGTGACCTTCGGGAAACACAGCTGTCCTGTGTGGGCGCCTGGAGTGAGCTCCTGCAGGGTGACGGTGGGCCGAGTGCATGGGTGCGTCCCCCACAGCAGCTGCTCAGCAGTCCACTGCTTCCCCTCAGCCTT
>NW_021911892.1:0-513 GCF_006229205.1 Suricata suricatta | reverse complement strand
CTCAGGAACTGTGAAATCATGACCTGAGCCCAAACCAAGAGTCAGACTCTTAACCAACTGAGCCACCCAGGCCCCCAACAGCCCAATTCTTTTTATTCATTTCAAAGTAAGTGGCAAATGTCAATACACTTTGCCTAATCACTTCAGCAAGGCAATACGTGTAGTATAACCACAATTTTTAAGTAAAATACTTTATATAGTGTTTGTATAAATATATATGGTATTTATACATTTTATGTGCCATTTCTGCAGTAAACATTTTTCTTGGAGTGATAAAATTATAGATTTTTTTCCTCATGTGTTTCTTCCCAAATATTTCAAACAAGCAATTAAAGCTTAAAAATCATACCCAAAGTGAGTAATTTTGAGAAGCAAAGTCCTAAAAAAACAAATAATCCAAGAATTGTTTTCATTTTCCTTTTCTCTCTTCCCTTAAAACCATACATTGTGCAAAGAAAATGCAATACTTGCCACTGAATATCTGTACATTCATGATTTTGACCCATCAATTGA
>NW_021911891.1:0-513 GCF_006229205.1 Suricata suricatta | reverse complement strand
ACTGAGATGGACACCTTCTCTAACTGTGAAATAGATACCTTTGTAGACAAAAGAGAATTATAAGTTTAAAGAATATTAGTTTTTTAGAAGTTTAAATCTTTTATTTATTTTTTAGAGAGAGAGAGAGAGAGAGAGAGAGAGAGCAGGGGAGGAACAGAGAGACAGGGAGACACAGAATCTGAAGCAGACTCCAGGCTCTGAGCTATCAGCACAGAGCCTGACATGGGACTCAAACCCATGAGCCATGAGATCGTGACCTGAGCCAAAGTCAGACACTTAACCCACTGAGCCATCTGGGTACCCCAAGAATAATAATTTTTAAATAATAAATCAAGGCATTGAATCAACTCAATGGGGAAAGCAAAGTATTTTTAACAAATGGAAAAAATAGGATATACAAAAAAAAAAAGAAAGAAAATAAAAAGAATCTCCACTGCTACCTCACTCCATCCACAAAAATTAATTTGAAAATAATAATAGTAATAATAGGGGCAGAAGCAAACTTTCAGGGGC
>NW_021911890.1:0-513 GCF_006229205.1 Suricata suricatta | reverse complement strand
CTTTTATTTCCTTTTCTTGCCCAACTGCCCCTAAACTTCTGTACACTGTTGAAAGGAAGTGGTAAAACAGACAGCCTTGTCTTGTTCCTGATTTTAGGGGGAAAGGTTTCAGTCTCTCAAAAATAAGTATGATGTCAACTCTGAGTTTTACTAAGATGCCCTTTATCATTAGAGTAATTTCCCTTCTGTTCCTAGTTTGTTGGGTATTTTTATCATGCAGTATTGTGGGAATTTTGTCAAATGCCTTTTCTGTATCAATTAAGATGATCATGTGGTTTTTTCTTTCATTTTATTAATATGGTGTTTTACATCGATTGTATTTGTATGATTTTTGTTTTGCTTTGTTTTGTTTTTGGTATTTCTGATTGAACCTGCCTGCATTCCTGGAATAAATCTCACTTCAGATTTTAATATTCTGTCTGATTCAGTTTATAAATATTTTATTGAGGATTTTTGCATCTTTATTCATAATGGATATTGGTCTACAGTTTTCTTGAGGTGTCTTTTCCTGGC
>NW_021911889.1:0-1280 GCF_006229205.1 Suricata suricatta | reverse complement strand
AATGTTTTTTTAATGTTTTTTTAATTTATTTTTGAGAGACAGAGAGAGACAGCTGGAGCAGGGGAGGATCAGAGAGAGAGGGAGACACAGAATCTGAAGCAGGCTCCAGGCTCTGAGCTAGCTGTCAGCACAGAGCCCGACGCGGGGCTCGAACCCATGAACTGTGAGATCATGACCTGAGCCGAAGCCGGACGCTTAACCGACTGAGCCACCCAGGCGCCCCTACAATCCTTTTGCTCTAGATCACCAACAATGTCAAGGGAGACTGGATTAGAGGAGCAAGTTGGGAACACAGCTCCACAATCCCACCTCTCCTGCTAGGATCCCTTAGTGCCAAGCCTCACCATCAGAATAAGCTTTCTACTCAATGCTCTTCATAATCGGATCTCTGCCGAAGCCTTTCAACCTTTCCTTCAGCAGTTCTCTCACGGATACTGGCCATTCAGTATGGTCCAAATGAGTTTTCAAAATGCACTCACTGTCCATGCACAGGCTACCTTGCCTTTGCATGTGTTCTGTAGCCTCCACCCACCAAATATGCATCAGCAGCTCAGCCTGTCACCTCGTGCAGGAAGACTTCCCTACATCCCACCTCCTCTTTCTTCCTGGCTAAGCTACAAGCTTATCATCTATGCTCCAGTCAAGCTCTCTTGCATTTGATTTTTTTTTCAACTGTTGACTTACTCGTCTTTCTTCTCTAGACCAGTGGTTCCCAAACCCTTTTTTAAAAAAATTTTTTAATGTCTTTTATTTATTTTTGAGAGACAGAGAGACAGTGCAAGCAGAGGAGGGTCAGAGAGAGAGGGAGACACAGAATCAGAAGCAGGCTCCAGGCTCTGAACTAGCTGTCAGCACAGAGCCCAATGCAGGGCTCAAACCCACAAACCGTGAGATCATGACATGAGCCAAAGCTGGACGCCCAACCAACTGAGCCACCCAGGCACCCCACCCAAATCTTTTGAATGAAGAACTCCATCAATAAAAAAATGTAAACCTTGATCCCATAAATATTTATACTTGTATTTCTAAATTACATAAAGGCACTTCTATTCAAATATAGTATGTATATAATAAAATAAGTCAGACAGTTTAAGGAGATAACTTTTTGGGGGATGCCCGGGTGCCTCAGTCAGTTGAGCATCCACTTTGTGGCTCAGGTCATGATCTCACAGTTCTTGAGTTTGGGGCTGCATCAGGCTCTGCGTGCTGACAACTCAGAGCCTAGAGCCTGCTTCAGATTCTGTGTCTCCCTCTCTCAAAAATAAATAAACATTTTTTTT
>NW_021911888.1:0-513 GCF_006229205.1 Suricata suricatta | reverse complement strand
AAATTTATTTAAAAACATTTTTTATGGTTTCTATTTATTTTTGAAAGACAGAGACAGTGCGAGCAAGGGAGGGTCAGAGATAGAGGGAGACACAGAATCCAAAGCAGGCTCCAGGCTCTGAGCTAGCTGTCAGCACAGAGCCTGACGTGGGGCTCGAACCCACAAATCGTGAGATCATGACCTAAGCTGAAGCCAGCCACCTAACCGACTGAGCCACCCTGGCACCCCTAGACTTTACAATTTTTTAAACCACTAACTTTGAAAAGATCCAAAGTGTGCCTTTAATCACCTTGTGACTGGCTGACCCACAGTGCGATGAAATTAATCGATATTAGGTTAAGGAGGGGGATGACACCAGAATGAAAAAAAATCTGCACTTCCCCCAGCTTTTCACTAGCCCTACTGAGCAATGGGCAGGTGGCCCGGTTTCTATTACCTGTGAAGGAGAATGTGTTTACGCTTCCTGTGTGAACCGTCTCTTCAGGAGATGAGCATATTTCTTCTGTTGATTCC
>NW_021911887.1:0-513 GCF_006229205.1 Suricata suricatta | reverse complement strand
TTTTTTAGGCTTCTTTTTGTTTTTATTCAAAGATTTTACTTACTTTTTAAATTTGTTGCATTGACTGTCTTTATTATATTCTGAAGTTCTTTGTAATGTCTCAAAAATATTATTAAATCTACAAATATTTTTCTCAGAGAGCTTCTTCCAGGAATCCTGTGTCTTCCTGTTACAAGGTTTCTTGTGAATTTATATCTATTTTGTTCCTTTATAAAAATTTTAAGGAGTGTTGTTAAAAAGCAAAGATAAATACTAGTGGTTACTTGTACATTTTGACTTTTGTTACTTCTTGACATTTAGTGCAGCAGGAAGATGCTTGCTAGAACTCAATTCTAATCTAGATTTAAAAAATTTTTTTTTAAGTCTCCTTAAACATTGGATATATGAAATGGAGCTCACTATCTACTGAACCCCTATTTTAACTTGCGCTTCTTTAAAAATGCAAATGTTTCTGAATAGGTTTAATCTCTTTTTCTCTTTTTGTAATGTTTATTTTTAGAGAGAGAGAGAGAG
>NW_021911886.1:0-513 GCF_006229205.1 Suricata suricatta | reverse complement strand
CAAAACGCTTCATTGCAAAGGAAAGCAGGATGAAGCTGAGAAGGACGTGCCTCCCATAATCTCCTGAGAGGCTAACAGTTGTCTATAGTAAGAAACACCTGTGGGAAGGGACGAAGGGAAATTTCCATTGCCTGCACCTGGGTGTTCCGTTAGCGTGAGGCCTGCACTTTTCTTTCAGAAAGAGAAACAAGGCTCCTGACCTTGGCACCTTTGTATGTCCTACCCCTCAGGGCAGAGAAAGTGCAGGGATTCGGTGGTAGCAGGTTAGTGGTCCCATTGGTGCTTTAAGTATTGTAACCAAGTCATGGGGCAGTGTTCCTTGGAAGGGCTTTTTTGGGCTCAAGCGTCCTGCAGAACACTCTGCATGCCGGATCCATCTGCCTTCAAAGATGAAGACATTTCAATCAGCCAGGGCAGAGAGGCGCTCTGGCTCCCCACCAGGGCCAGTCAAGCAACAGGTGCTCCCCGACAGGAGGGTCATTCTTTGGGACGAAGTAACTGATTCCTCTCCCA
>NW_021911885.1:0-513 GCF_006229205.1 Suricata suricatta | reverse complement strand
TTTTTTCCATTCTGAAAAAGAGGAAATAGAAATCAGAAAGGTTGAACCCCGTGCTTAAATAAGTCACACGACTCTTAAGGGCAGCTTGAAATTCAGACCTGTCCAGCTACCCAGCCTTCCTCCTGTAGCATACTGTTTCAATGGCTACGAGAGTTCCCTCTGGAGCCTTCAATCTCAAGGTCATTGACCCTCCCTTTTCTTGTTTTGTCTTATATAGGTGACTATTCAGTGAGCAGTGTTCAGATGTTCAGTAAACCCAGGAGAGCAGGGCGGGTGATCAGAGCCAGTGGCCGTACGGGGAACTGGCGGAGTTGGACATGGAGCACTTTTTACAGCAGAGAATGAACAAGGGCTGCCCGTTGCTTCAGCCCCTCCACCTCTGAGAAGGTCGCGGAGAGCGTCTGGGGATAGGTATTTCTCTCTTGACTCTGGAAATGAAACTTCTGTTGTGTTCAGGCACGGACACATCTGCCCAGGCAGCTGCTCACATTGCACAACTTACACTTCTCACCA
>NW_021911884.1:0-513 GCF_006229205.1 Suricata suricatta | reverse complement strand
TGCTGACTTCATTTTGAGATTTGAACATCTAGACTAAGTGACTTCTCTAGGGTCTTGGCTCTGTTTTCCTTGCAGGGCACACACTTCCCCCAATATCCTCCTGTCTCCTGTTTAGTCTTTCTGGAAGCCTCTGTTAAAGAGTCACCTTCTTTGCAGTCTTCCTCAACACCTATTAAAAATTAGAACCCTCCCCATCCACTGTTTTTTATACCTTTTTTCCTTCACAGCACCTGTCACCATCTGATGTAATATTTGTGTATATATACAATCTACATATAACATATATGATATATATCACATATAAATAATATGAATGTCATATGTGTGTACATATATATATTCTTTCTCATTCATTGGATTATATGGACTTTCCTTTTTTTTCTCCAAGTTTTTATTTAAATTCCAGCTAGTTAACATAGAGTGTAATATTGGTTTTAGGTGTAGAATTTAGTGATTTAACACTTTCATACCTGCTCATCACAGGTGCCCTCCTTAATCCTCATCCTCTATTTA
>NW_021911883.1:0-513 GCF_006229205.1 Suricata suricatta | reverse complement strand
TAACTTTTGAGGATGATGGAAATATTTCATATGTAGGTTGAAATGGTGGGTATGTAACTATATATTTATCCAGAACTCATGGAAGTATATATACCAAAAAAGTCTACATTTTGTGTTAATTTACCTATAAGCCTAATCAAAGAATTAGCATCGCCAATAATGGCAGCACAAGACATCATTGCTTCCAGATGTCAGGTGTAGGAAGTATCACCTCTGCAGTATTCTTGCTAAAAATACCCTACCTCCAGCATGGGGAAACTATTTGACCAATCCAGTCAATGGGACATTCTACAAAACTAAAATGTTGTCTTGAGAGACCAAAAACAGGATTGGAGAAGGGAGCTGTCTGAATCAGAGACCAATGAAACAGGACAACCAAATGCAATGGGAACTTTAACTGAATACTCAGGTTTCAAAAAATAAAAACCAAAGACAAATGTCATCTATGGGTTTGATTTCAGAAATACGAATATGACTATGTATTAGGTGATTCTATTGATTATAATATTGGTT
>NW_021911882.1:0-513 GCF_006229205.1 Suricata suricatta | reverse complement strand
TTGCTGGTGGTCTTCATTTATTCTGCAGGAAGGAGGTCAGGCAGTGGAAGGGGAAAGACATGGATTTGACCTCAGACTCTGTCACTCACTGCCCTTGGGGCTCCAGGCAATCACGTGACCTTGCTCAGACTCAGTGTCCTCACCTGCAAAATGGGCCAGCAAAGGTGACCCCCAGAGCGTCTCTACCGATCTGGAAGGAGCCAGTACGATAAATCATGCTTCCTGGTGCTGCACAGAACGAGCATGTGCGAGGTGAGGATTCCTTCTGCATTAGTCCACTCGCCTCCTAAAAATCAGTTCTATTCCTTTCAGACTTCTTTTCTTTTCTTTTTTCTTTTCTCTTTCCTTTTTTCCTTTCTTCTTTCTTTCTTTTCCTTTTTAAGGAATACCGGGTAAATAATTTCTTTGCATTTTTATAGCAGTTTGCAGTTTACAGAGGATTTGCACATCCGTTATGTTACCTGTCCTTCTCAGCGCCTGCCCCGGGATCTAGCCGGCCCCGCAGTGCAGTGG
>NW_021911881.1:0-513 GCF_006229205.1 Suricata suricatta | reverse complement strand
GGTTTAGCATCTGGCTTTGGCTCAGGTAATGATCTCATGGTTTGAGGGTTTGAGCCCCGCATCAGGCTCTGTGCTGACAGCTCAGACAGAGCCTGGAGCCTGTTTCAGATTCTGTGTCTCCCTCTCTGACCCTCCCCTGTTCGCGATGTCTGTCTCTGTCTCTCAAAAAAAAAAAAAATTGGAAATACTAAAACATGAGCAGGCAAAACTTTTTTCTACTTTTATGATTATTATTATTTCAGAGAGAGAGGTGGGGGGGCCCAGGCAAGCTCCATACTCCATGTGGAGCTCACTTCGGGGCTCCATCACAGGATCCCCAGATCACGATCTGAACAGAAATCAAGATTCTCCCCATCTGACCCTCCCCCGCTCCCCCCGCTCACTTGGGCTCTGTCTTTCTCAAAATGAATAACTGCACGTTTAAAAATAAATAGGAAAAAAAGACTTGTTTTCCTTTCATAGGTATCCAGCAGAAGACTTATCATTGAGACCCTTGTGCAAAGAGTGGAAGAC
>NW_021911880.1:0-513 GCF_006229205.1 Suricata suricatta | reverse complement strand
GATGTCAGAAAGAGTTTATTTGGGCATTATTATCCAAAACCAAACAACAGAACTCATCTTACTTCTCTTTCTCATGATGACAGCCAGCATCTTCCTCCTTTCTCAGTCTATCAAACTCAGGCTCTCACCAAGTAATCATAATCATAATCATCATCATCATCATAATAGTAAAGATCTGTGATCTTGCCTGCAGAAGAGATTGGGGCCTTAGTGAGCGTTTGGAGGCAAAATATTCCATTTCTAGAGACTGAAGAGATTTTCCAGTCCAGGCTACCACTTCCATTGTCTTCATTAAAAAGGAAGCTGGAGACACACCCCTCTGGATAATCTGTCTGCCTTTGCCAATGGTAAAGATCACAAAGACCACCATTGGGTGTCTTCTGTCAGCCATGCAGAGTGTAGCAGACCCTGCCAATGTTGTCTGGTGTTCTAAAAAATTCATTTTCTCTTTACCATTCTCCTTGAATTGTGTCAAGATCTGCAGATTATAAATTCATCAACAGTGACACGGAA
>NW_021911879.1:0-513 GCF_006229205.1 Suricata suricatta | reverse complement strand
ATCCTTCCCTGTCCATGAGACAGTTCTGTGCCCTTTGATAGTCTGGTCAAGATCAGCAACTTAAACCATTCCTGGTTCTCCAGAGTGCATTCAGGGCCTTAATGTCTCTACCTTGCTGACCCTAGTATGTTTTCCTGTGCAGATCTGGAGTCCAAGGAAAAGAAAAAAATGACGACAAACACCAATATATTATTAGTATAGTCAGAGCTAGGCCTGGGCTAGGAGTAACAGTAAAATTAGAATAATTATAACAGAAATCTGATGAGCACCATAATGAAGAACTGAATATCATGTTCTGGTTGTAGAGAGGTAGGGATATATAACTCCTTGACAAGGAAGTTTGACAAGGGTAACAAAGGAATTGGGTCATGAGGAGTAAACAGGAATTTGCCACATGATAAGGGAGGGAAGAGCATTCCTGTTTACAAGAAGAGCAGAAAAGAAACGTCAAGATGGCAGAGAGGAAGGGAGCTCTGTAAACTCCGTCCGCACCATTTATCGAACTGAGAAGGA
>NW_021911878.1:0-1280 GCF_006229205.1 Suricata suricatta | reverse complement strand
GGATCGGTAAATTATCTTCAGCTTTATCTGCCTCTCCACCTTTCTCCTAAAGACATTAGAGAAAGTTTCTGAAAGTCGGTCTTAGAAGATCCCTCCATCTGATGTGATTACCTTAGATTAAAGGACTTCTACAGATGGTCTGAGTTTCACAGATGCAATCAAGTTTCCAAAGCCATTTTTGCTTTGTATTTGCAGCATTACCTTTTCCTGTCTGTGATGCTTAGGGAGAAAATACTGAAAAAGTATTTTCTTGATGAAACCAAGCGGAATGGTAGCCAAACCCCACAACTTTTAGAGTGTCTGTCCTTGGGAGACCATAGATCTCTTGGGGAAAATAGAAACTACAGGAGATCAGGCGATAACTTTCATTTCTATGAGCTCTAGGTGTTGACTCTGAGCAGCTGAATTCTATGTTGAATACAAATGGAAGACAAAGTTTGTAAAATATATGTGTGTGGATTCTCCTGATGATGATTAATTATTTTATAATGACCACAAATTGGATGTATATTCAAATATAAACATAAAAATGACTTTTTCTCCTGCTACTTTAACCCTATGGTGCTGTGTTATCTTGTTTTTATTTCCATTAGAAACCTTTATGGAAATATTAATTAATGTAAGTCAACTGTTTAACTTTTAATGTTATTGGAGACTTTAAGTAGGCTTAAAATCAAGTATTTGTATTTAAAGTACAATTGAATCTTTTCGGATTCTCTGTCTCCCTCTCTCTCTGACCCTCCCCTGCTCACGCTGTCTCTGTCTGTCTCTCAAAAAATAAATAAAAGACATAAAAAATTTTTTAAGAAATTAAAAACAGAAAGCCATTTTATAAAACGAAATAAAATACTCTTTAAAACCTTGGACTTCTGTAAACAGTTTATTATTTGAGAATATGACTGAATGTTCTTCAGCACAACTTCAAAACACTGGGAAGAGGTAAAAACCAACTCAATTCTTAAAGAACCATTTTTGGAGGGGTCCTAAATCGTTACACTCAGGAGCTGCTTAGGTGTATGCCTCCCACAAGTAAGCTCAATATCAGAAAGGAATTTTAACCAGCTAATAATTATAAACAATATACGAATATGAAGTCATTTATTTCTGATTCCTGTAAGAAACCAGATACTACAAAAAAGAAAGAAAGAGAGAAAGAGAGAAAGAAAGAAAGAAAGAAAGAAAGAAAGAAAGAAAGAAAGAAAGAAAGGAAGGAAGGAAGGAAGGAAGGAAGGAAGGAAGGAAGGAAAGAAAGAAAGAAAGAAAGAAAGAAAGAAAGAAAG
>NW_021911877.1:0-2581 GCF_006229205.1 Suricata suricatta | reverse complement strand
GAGAGACAGTGCCCAAGAAAGGTGGCGCCCAGCCGCAGAGGGCTGTGTGTGCAGAAGCAGCCGTTTGGAGCCAGGCAGGAAACAGCTGTGCAAAGCGGTGCACAGAAACACCATTTGGAGCTATGTGCAAGCATCCACGTAGAGCAGTGGAGAGCCGAGGGAAAGAGAAAGAGAGACTGAAAACCCTCATAGAGTGGACGCTGGAGAGACAGAGATCTCAGCCTGGGACTGAGAGACACACCATTCCATATATGGCCTTGGGTGCGGGGAGAGAGATCCTTCCCCCTCAGCAGGCTTGTTCTCCCTTGGGCTCAGTGGCTTGGCGACTCCAGGCAAAGCCAGGGAAAAGCTGGCTCCCCAGTCCCCTTACTCAATCCTCGCTAGAAAGCCACCCACATTCTGGAAGACATTTTATTTCATTTCATCTGGGGCAATAGCATTAAAGTGCACAGACTAGAATTTGGAAAAGTGTCAGAGCTTAGGGAAAAAAATAATTTGGCCCGCCCGTGGCACAGGGAGATCAGACTTTTAAAAAGTGGCTTGCAACACGTGGTCTGAGAAGGGCTTGGGGCACCGCAATTCTTCTCCCCACAACCCCCAAGGCGGGGCCTCAAAGAGCAGCCCCTACCTACCTATACCAAACCACGCCCATCAGCACTGGAGAGCTGCTTTTTTAAAATACTTTTTTAAAAATTATTTTGTATTTTTTATTTTTTATCTTTTTTCTCATTTTGTGTTTCCTACGTTTCTCCTTTTCCCCCCTGGAGTCTGGGAAAGACTAACATTTATACATTGCCACGATTAGATCAATTCAGGCCATCCAGATAAAATGTTCCTTATCTCATTCTTATCTCTCCCCTCCACAGGTTTTACGCTCTCAGACTGTCCTTTATTGTTTCTGTTCCCCCCTTTTTCTCTTTCTTTTCCTATTTTTTCTTTTCTTTTCTTATTTTCTTTCCCCTTTTGGTGTGCTTATTCATTTGATTTGTCTGTGCATTGGCGTGCTTTTATTCCCTGTGTGTTTGTCTTTTGGGACTTTTATTCCCTCTTGTTCTTTTCAGGACTACCTCAAGAAACAAGACAAACTACACCTGGTGGAGAGTACCACTGAGCAGGGAAATAAAATAATCAAAGGCACAACAAAAGAAACTGAGAGACACCATTAAAAGAACACTTCCTGAAATGAAAGGCCCTGGAAAGTTAATGAGCCTCTTTTAATAAAGCAATATTAACAGGTGCACAGTGCATAAAGAGCTTTTAAAACTGACAAGAGACAGAAAACTAGCCAAAATGACAAAATGAAAGAACTCTCCTCAAAGGAAATTCCAGGAAGAAATAATGGTCACTGAACTGCTCAAAACAGACATAAAGAACATAACTGAACAAGAATTTAGACCAGTTGTCATAATTTAGATCAGTTTCCATCATTGGGCTGGAAAAAAAAAATCAGAGTAGCTACTGACACAGGGACCTTCAAAATAGCTGTGAAGAGGTTAAAAAAAAAGGCTATAAATGAGGTGCATAACAAAATGGAGGCTGCCATTGCACGGATTGAAGAGGCAGGGAGGAGAATAGGTGAATTAGAAGGCACAGTTATGGCAAGAGAGGAAGACGAGAAAATGAGAGAGAAATTGATACAGGAGCACAAAAGGAGAAATCCAGACCTGAGTGATACAATCAAAGGGAACAATATGTGTATCATAGGATTTCCTAAAGAGGAAGACAGAGAAAAAGGACCTGAAGGAGTGCTTGATCAAATTATAGCTGAGAACTTCACAAATCTGGAGAAGGAAAAGGACATGAAAATTCAAGAGGCACATAAAACTCCCCTAAGACGTAACTTGAATCAACCTTTGGCATGACATATCATAGTGAAACTGGCAAAATGTAAAGATAAAGAGAGAATTCTGAAAGTAGCTAGGGATAAAAGGGCCCTAACATACAACGGGAAACCTGTTAGAGTGGTGACAGACCTATCTACTGAAACGTGACAGACCAGAAATGAATATCAGGAAATCTTCAATGTGATGAACAGAAAAAACATGCAATCAAGAATCCATTATCTAGTGAGCCTGTCATTCAAAATAGAAGAGGAGATAAAGGTTTTTCCAATAAACAAAACTTGAGAGAATTCATTACCACCAAACCAGCCCTACAAGAAATCCTAAGTGGGACTCTATGAGGGGAATGTAGAAGGACTATACGGTACCACTACAAACATGAACTCTACAGGTAACACAATGACTCTAAACACACATTTTTCGATAATAACACTGAATGTAAATGGACTGAATGCTCCAATCAAACAACACAGAGCAGCAGAATGGATAAAAAGCCAAAATCCATCTTTTTTTCTGTCTATAAGAGACTCATTTTAGACCTGAAGACACCTTCAGATTGAAAGTAAGGGGATAGGGGTGCCTGGTGGCTCAGTTGGTTGAGCGTCTGGCTTCGGCTCAGGTCATGGTCTCATGGTTCATGGGTTCAAGCCCTGCGTCGGGCTCTGTGCTGACAGCTCAGAGCCTGGAGCTGCTTCAGATTCTGTGTCTCCCTCTATCTCTGACCCTCCCCTGCTTGCACT
>NW_021911876.1:0-513 GCF_006229205.1 Suricata suricatta | reverse complement strand
TGATTTCCACTCAGGTCATGATTTCATGGTTCATGAGCTCAAGCCCTGCGCCAGGCTCTATGTTGACAGCATGGAGCCTGCTTGGGTTTCACTGTCTCCCTCGCTCTGTGCCCCTCCTCCACTCGTGCTCGCTCTCTCTCTTTCTCAAGATAAATAAACATAAAAAAAAAGAAACTGAGCATGAGATTATCCTGGAATACGCAGGTGGACCCAATGTGATCATATAGGTCCATATAAGTGAAAGAAGAAGTCATGATGTGACAGAAGAGGAGGAGATGTGACAATGGAAACAGCGACAGAGTAATATAGCACGAAAACAGCTTAACTAGCCGGTGCTGGCTTTGAAGATGGAAGGGAACCACAAGCCAGGGAACACAGAAGCCTCTAGAAGCCAGCAAGGGCAAGGAAACGGGTTCTCCTCTGGAGCCTGGGGAGGGAATGCAGCCCCTCTTGACACCTAGACTTTTGTCCCAGACACCTGACCTCCAAAATTGTAAGATGATAAATCTGTGT
>NW_021911875.1:0-513 GCF_006229205.1 Suricata suricatta | reverse complement strand
AGGGCACAGACAGTGAGCGGCTCCATTCTTGGAGGCTCACACCCAGCTTGTCAACTTATGGACTGTAAAATAGGACAAGGGGATAAGTATTTTAGGGGAGAAAAGAGCATCCCACAAAGTTCAGAGTGATGGTTTCCTTCTCTCGGGCACAAAGTGCTAGTCAGAGCCTCAGTTCTGGTGTTCTAAACTCTTTAATTAAAATCTAAGAATGAAACCATCCGTCTTCGATACAGAGTTAGAAATTACTCTCTCCCCTCTTTGTAAAGACCAAGAGTTGTAACCAACCAAGTGCGAAACTCAGGGGTGAAAAAAAGAAAAAGAAAAAACATCTGTTGCTGGAACTTATTTATCTTAAAACTGGAAGTTTATTCTTTCTCATCGCCATGTCTTCTTGATCCACTCTGGCCATTTGTAGGAAAGTGGATGGACCTCAAGGGTGTCATGCTAAGCAAAATAAGTCAGGCAGAGAAGGACAGATACCATATGTTTGCACTCATAGGTCTAACAGGAAAT
>NW_021911874.1:0-513 GCF_006229205.1 Suricata suricatta | reverse complement strand
AAAAAAAAAAAGTCATTAATCTAGTATTATGTGGCTGAGTGGGGAATGGAGGTGACAGATACATTTCATCATGTTCAAAAAAACTTAGAAGAGCTTGTCTTTAAAGACATTAATTCCCAGCAAAGAAATCAGTATATCATACCCTCTTATAAATGAGTAACATTAGTAAGGCCAAGGTCTGGCCAAGTTTTTATTGGCTGAACTTCCTTGTTAGTCTTTATTTACTTGACTCACACCCTAATGCTCACATGAATTCTAATCTGAAATGTTGGCAAATGAGCTTGCACCTGTTCCTACTGAAAAAAGGCCCATGCTAATTGAATTGGCCTTAACATCTGCCATTAAGTGCCAGGAATATGAGATCCAATGACATCACAGGAAATGTTACTTTTATTTATTTATTTATTTATTTTTGCAAATCAGGCTTACACATTTTATTTTTTTTAATTTTGTTTAGGTTTACACATTTTATTTTATTTTTAAGTTTTTTTAAGTATGCATGCATGGGGGAGG
>NW_021911873.1:0-513 GCF_006229205.1 Suricata suricatta | reverse complement strand
ATGTTGGTGAGAATGTGGAGAAAAGGGAACACTTGAGAATTGGTGGTGACAATGTGGAAAACAATACAGAGGTTCCTCAAAAAATTAAAAATAGAACTGTCATATGACTCAGCAATTCCCCTCTGGGCATGTATCCAAAGGAAGATAAAACACTAATTCAAAAAGATATATGCACCTCTGTGTTCATTGTAGCATTATTTATAATAGCCAAGACATGGAAGGAATCATAAATGGATGATGGATAAAGAAATGTGGTATATACACTATATACAATGGAATAATATTCATTTATTTCTTATAACAACACTTTGAACAAGACCTAGTATTATTTCTCATTTCATATATGGGGGGAAAACAATGTGCCAATGTAAGTAGCTTGTCAAAGCTCATGCGATGAGAAAATAGAGCACTACGTTATGAAACAGGGTAGGCTCATAATCGTTATGCTGCAGTATTAGGAGACCAAAACATAGAAGGACATTTTCAGAGGCTTACTCTATAATTAGGAAAACC
>NW_021911872.1:0-513 GCF_006229205.1 Suricata suricatta | reverse complement strand
GTGCAGGCACTTACCACAGGCTTGGGACACCCATGGCACTGAAGGCCACCTGGAGAGGGTGTCCCCATACAAGGACATTTTGTGTGCTCACTGCAAAACCTCTTCCTAGCCTGTTCAAGAAACCCACAGTTATCCCTTCCTTTGGTTTCCGGGATTGCACTAAAAATGCTGGTCTTTTTTCCTGTCAATGTATGGCAAACTCTAAACCAGTGTGGTTCTCCCTGAAGGTCACTGTTCTCTCACTCCTTAGAAGATCTGTTTCAAACCGCACAGTCCACTTGTATCCCCGTGGCCTGGGAGTGGGGGTGTGGGGGCTGTATCAGAACTGGAAAACTCTCTAGGAGATTCAAAGTACCCCACTCCTCCTGAATGAATTCTTCGGCATTGCAATAGGTCATTTATTATATCCGTTACTAAGGGCTGACTAAAGAAGTCTCCCTTGAAGCGAAGTATATTTGGGGGCAAATGGTACAGAAGAATCAGGGAGAGTCAGAGCTAATGCCAAAGATAATA
>NW_021911871.1:0-513 GCF_006229205.1 Suricata suricatta | reverse complement strand
GACAGGCAGACGCTCTCCACGGAAGCCCACAGCTGGCCGGTACTCCCCAGAATTGCCCCATTTGAGGCCTGGAGGGAGCTGGGGGGGGGCGGGTTGGCTAAGGTCTGCCCTGGGAGAGGCTGCCCAGAATGAAGGAAAGGCTCTAGTGCCCATGTTTCCAGCAAATTCTGGGCGAGCAGGTGAATGAATGAGGCAGAAAAGGCTGGGAGACAGAGGTTTTGATTCAACGGGCTTCCTTCCACATGGCAAACCGTGGAAACCGGGAGAGCATCATGTAAAGGGAAATGTCAGGTGGGGGGCGCTGGGAGTCAGGTGGGGGGCACCTGGACAGGCAGCATGCCGGAGGGGTAAGAACAAGGCTGTTGGAAGGACAACTTCAAGCCCCGCCTTCACCACAGACAGCTGGGGTCACAGCCTCAGTTTACCCATCTGCTCAGCGCAGCCAGGGCTCAGCACCTCGTGGGGGTTGTGGGAGCCCACGGGGAGCTCCTGAGAGGCCCGTAAACAAAAGAC
>NW_021911870.1:0-513 GCF_006229205.1 Suricata suricatta | reverse complement strand
GGCAAAGCATGGAAGAAAGAAGGGGCATTGGTACAAAGGAATAAAAAGAAATTAGCTAAAATTCTAATGAATGTTTAAAGGACAAGCATGGACTAACAGAACTCCAGACACATGGGATTCCACATTTGCTCATCACTTTTGTCCATGGCCTCCATCAGGTGCTCATGAGAAAGACTGGGATCAGGAACCAGAGAAAGGTCCCTGCTGTGGCAGAAGCATGTAGGAGGTGACCAGATGCTGAGGGATAGCCATGAAGCCAAGAAACCCATGGAATAAGAAAAGCGAAAGGAGGTTCTTTAGATAGAATACATAAGATACCAGATAGAATTTGTAGTTATACAAATAAATAAACAGCACTGGAAATAGAAAAAATGAAGGTACATATAAGAGATTTTTTCTTCTCACCTTTAATCACTATGATTATTACATGGCTTCCTAAAGCAAAAATAGTAACAATGTATTGCGAGGTTATCTACAGGAGTAAAATAGATGATAACAATAGCACAAAGGACG
>NW_021911869.1:0-513 GCF_006229205.1 Suricata suricatta | reverse complement strand
GGGGCCGGGTCTGCGCCCAGGGGTCCCGCCGGAGCCTGGTGCCGCGGCCGGCGGCATGGAGGGACGCTCTGTTCCTCCTCCCGCCCAGGCTGGCTGGTCCCGGTCGTGGTCCCGGTCCTGCTGGAGGTCCCTGAGTCTGAGCTGAGGGAGCTTTTTGTTAGTGGCGTCACTTGGAGTGACTCTTGCCTCCTGGCACACAGCGGGTCACCTGGGACAGGCTGCAGGGGTGTCAGGGAGCAGGCAGCTGTGGGCAGGGAGGAGGGCAGAGAGTCTGCTCTGGAGGTTTCATGGGCCCTGCGCTGGGCCGCAGGGATGGGCTGAGGGAGGGGAGGGGGCTCCTGGCCGCCCCCTCTGGAGCTGCACGTGCCGTCCCCTTGGGGCTCTGCTGGGTCACCCCTGGAACGGCCTGCCCTGCACCCTCCGGAAGGGGACCATCTGCTCGGGCCCAGGACATGGCGCCAGCACCGCAAGTCAGCATCCCAGGAGCCACCTCCGTCCCTGGTCACCCGGGTG
>NW_021911868.1:0-513 GCF_006229205.1 Suricata suricatta | reverse complement strand
GATGGAGGAGGGCACTTGTGGGGAAGAACACTGGGTGTTGTATGGAAACCAATTTGACAATAAACTATTTAAAAAAATAAAAAAAAATAACAACAACAACAAAAGAGCAATGGTTTATTTCTTAGTCAAGTTGCATATCCATTGTGGATAGGCAGAACGTTTCTGCTTATTATATTCAGTTGGAAACCCAAGGTGATCCACCATGAAGTTTCAAAATTCACTTTAATAAGGAAAAATAGGAAAAAAATTGTGATGCAGCTTTGAAATGCTTCAATTAGTATGAAATATTTCAAATTGCCACTCTTAACTTCAATGTGTGAGAAGGGTACTTTTCTCTGAGTGAGAGAGAAATATTACTGTTCACTAGTACTAGTTACCAAAGCAAAATTTCTAACACAACAGATTTGCATTTTCTGTTATGTGAAATATTTATACCTGCTTTCACTATTAATAGTGAATGTTAGAAAACACAGGGACACATTAGGGTCTTTAAGAGCTGTTCAATGGTTTATT
>NW_021911867.1:0-513 GCF_006229205.1 Suricata suricatta | reverse complement strand
AGGTCAAAAAAAAATCTGCCTGAGGCTATGCTGCACATCAAGGCACAGAGGAGTGGAGCCCAAACAAATCAAAGTGGTTTTTCCAGGTAGAGAAAATATAGATCAGAATTCAGGGATGCTGAGGCTGCCAGGATTTTTAGGGTTGGGCCTCTGAGAGAAGAGAGGTCCCAAATTCTGAATAGGGATCTCCTTGGGTCTTGACTGGGTACCAAGCTATACATGTTTAGGATGAGGCTTCAAGAGGTCTGACAGAGAACAGAGGTATAATCTGAATGGGAATTACAGAGATATTTCAGTTCTGATAAACAAGAGAGTGAACCACGTTAAAATCCTGCAGCAATTAGTTAATATTCCAGAGTCATCAAATATAGGAATATGCCACTCCAGTCCTAGAGTAAGAACACCTTGTTAACGTGATGTATCACATTGATGTTAGATCTGCCCTAACAAAGCCTAAAACCAAACTTAACCAAACCAAGCTAAGCTGCAAATAAAGTAACTTCCAGGTGGAAG
>NW_021911866.1:0-1280 GCF_006229205.1 Suricata suricatta | reverse complement strand
ATTAAGCTAGTTAAAATGGTGAATTTTATGCTACATGAATTTTTTCTCATAAAAAAATGAGTCACTCCATCTTCCCCCAACAAACCTCACAGAGAGAAAAGGCATAAATACAGTAGACACATACCACACACAAAGAAGAAAAACAAAACCACACAAATATATACAGAGAGATACATAGAGAATAAAGCAGAAAAACATAATCATAGACAAACACACAGAAAGAAAAGAGAGGAAGAGAATGCACAGAATCAGAGTTGATGTGTGGGCACAAAATATTATATTGAAACATAACGAAATCAAGGTAAACAGTAACCTCAATTTGTAAATAAATTACTGAATTAGGTAGTATTGATATGTCCCAAAAGGAGATTTATGCTATATAAAGGTGATCTTTTTTTAAAGATGACATTTATTAGACTGTGGCAATGACACAATATGTATAATGATTTTTCAGTCACTTAAACCATTTAATTATGGAATAAGAGAATATATGAAAGAGAATAATTGGAATTTGAGACTTGTGGTAATATCTGTTTTAGTCATACAGAAGTATTCATCTTTAATATCCATGACATTGCATTACAAGTAAATAATCATTGTGTGCATATAGTGTGGAAAAGAATAACATTCTTTATGAATAAATTAAACTAATTTCCTATATATAATATTTGGCCTTGATTTTCTTATAGTAAAAAGTGCCTTTAGTATCTCAGTTGATTTTGTTTTCCTGATAAAGGGCTCTTCTAATATTGTCATGCCTTGCAGCCCTGCTATTAATTTTAATAAAAATTTAATAAGTGTGAAATCCTTTGGGAATTTGAAGCTGAAAGTTACCAGATGTTCTGTGTGAGGACAATGTGGTTTAGGTGTACCTGAAGGCTGTTGTGCTGTTTTCACCTTTTAAGAAGGAGTTGAGTGTCCTGCTAATCTACAAGGTTCTTACTTAGTTTCCCTCTTTTTCATTCAGATTGCATCCTTTCCTATTTTTATGATGAAAACTCTGGATTAGTTCAGAAAATATGTTGTCACTTCACCACTGAGTATTGTGAGAAAAGAAGAAAAGTCTGTCTTATATACTGGGGTTGGAAGAAAATAACTGTTCTCTATAGTGGTTTGACTTCACCTTATCTTTCCAAGGTTATGCGCCTTATTACATTCTTGAAAGAATGTTTCCAGCAAAGTGCCTCCTTATTATGAATGAAGTCCCCTTATTGTTCACGGGAGTGCTGGAAGCCACCTTTTTTTCAGCTTCACTTCCTTTATTATCCTCTTTTATCTTA
>NW_021911865.1:0-513 GCF_006229205.1 Suricata suricatta | reverse complement strand
AACAGGAACCTTCTTGCACTGTTGGTGGGAATGCAAACTGGTGCAGCCACTCTAGAAAACAGTGTGGAGGTTCCTCAAAAAATTAAAAATAGCATTACCCAACAAACCAACAATAGTACTACTAGGAATTTATCCAAAGGATACAGGAGTGCTGATTCATAGGGACATATGTACCCCAAAGTACCTATGTACCATGTACCCATATGCTTATTCTATGATCTATGTCACCCCCACTGCCAAATAAGTCCAAATAATAAACCTCCTCTTACCAAAAACCAAACAAGTACCTTTGATTCCACCTAAGAAACATGGCAAATATCCAATGTTTCTTTCTTTTTTAAAAAATAAAATTTAACGTTTATTTATTTTTGAGAGAGAGGGAGGGAGACAGAATGTGAGTTGGGGAGAGACAGAGAAAGGGGGAGACACAAAATCTGAAGCAGGCTACAGACTCTAATCTGTCAGCATAGAGCCCAACACAGGGCTCAAACTAATGGACCATGAGATCATGAC
>NW_021911864.1:0-513 GCF_006229205.1 Suricata suricatta | reverse complement strand
GGTAATTATACATCGCTAATTTGCTAAAGTTTTGTATTTGCTCTCATGTATAATCATAACATTGTAATAAATGCCAATAATTTGTAGGTGACGGCAGATGGTGAGGATACCAGTGGGTGCCAGAGAGAGAAACGAATTTATGGATTGCATCATAATATTTTTGTCTTCCTTTATTTTTCTCCTGCAAAGTCTTTTCTTTTCTTTTCTTTTCTTTTTTTTTTTTTGGTGTGTTTATCTTGAGGACATGAGACTCCGTGGGGCCAACTCTCCATGACAACTGTTGAAAACACACTAAAATGTTTTCTTAAAAAAAAAAAGAGAGAGAAAAAACCCCTCATAATAATGATAATATTACTGGAAGCACGGGCAGAGATCAGCCAAGGCAATTAAAATGCTTCTGAATAGCAGAGCCGTCATTTCTGCAGTTGCAGTTCCGATCATGTTGAAAACTGTCATCATCTGAGTCCTTTGATGAGAAATCTCTCTGGGTTCCTTGTAAACCTCCGGTAGGAG
>NW_021911863.1:0-513 GCF_006229205.1 Suricata suricatta | reverse complement strand
ATTAAGATATTTTATTGGGATGCCTGAGTGGTTGAGTCATTTGAGCGTCCGACTCTTGATAGCAGCTCAGTTCGTGATCCCAGAGTCAGGGGATGGAGCCCTATGTCAGGCACCGCACTGAGTGTGGAGGCTGTTTGGAATTCTCTCTCTCCCTCTGCCCCTCTCCCCCACTCATGCTCTCTCTCTCTAAAAAAAAAAAAAGTAATAATAAAATAATATTTTGCTTATTAGAATACATAGAGTACAGGTGCCTGTGTGGCTCAGTTGGTTAAGTGGACAATTTCAGCTCAGGTCATGACCTCATGGTTCATGACTTCAAGCCTTGTACAGGCTCTGTGCTGACAGCTCAGAGCCTCGACTCTGCTTTGTACTCTGTGTCTCCCTCTTTCTCTGCTCCTCCCTGGCTTGTGCTCTGTCTCTTTCTCTCTCTCAAAAATAAGTACTAAAAATTTTAGAATACATAGAGTAAATAATAGAAGCCATATTCTTAGTGCCACTTTAATGTAGAGACGT
>NW_021911862.1:0-513 GCF_006229205.1 Suricata suricatta | reverse complement strand
TGGCCCTACCAGCTCCATGGACAGCGTCTGCTCCACTCCAGCCCTTGGTGCCCTGGCTCTGCAGCTGCTGGAGGAGAAGATGTCAGGCCCCAGAGAGTGGGGATTGGGGATGGCAAGAAACCCAACCCTCCTGCCCACCCACCCTCAACTAAGAGGCCAAGTATGGGGCAGGGAGGCTGCAGTGGGGAAGAGGCACTAGGCTATGTGCCCTTCCTCTGGTTGTACTATACCAGGCCACTCATCCAACTCATCCCAAGAAGTGGCTTATTGAACCTGTAAAGACTGAATCAGTACAGACCTGAGGTCAGGCAGCCCCCCCCCCCCCCCGGACTGTTTTTCCATTGCCCTACCTCAGCCTCAGAATATTCGACAGGCCTCTCAAGGGTCCTCAAAGCCACAGATCCAAAACCCAAGAACAGAGTCTGAAAGGGATCTTTCTGATCTTGTCCGGGTTCCCTAGCACCCAAAGGCCCAGCAGGTAGGCAGAGTTCCTGGATGGGAAATCCTGATTGG
>NW_021911861.1:0-513 GCF_006229205.1 Suricata suricatta | reverse complement strand
ATTTTAACCTTAAGAGACTAGGACATTAAAACAAAGCCTTTTATAACAGCATTAACCATACTTAGGAATAAATTTAACAAAAAAATACATTGCAAGACTCCTACACTGAAAACCATGGAATACTGCTTTAAGAAATTAGAGACAGAAATAAATAGAGATATACATAAAGTCTGCACCCAATTTCAGGGTGTGTGTTGAAATTTTCCTACACCAGCGAGCAATTGCCCTACAGCAGCTGGGTCTCCTACAATGTAATTGAATTCTGGCACTATCTACACCTGGAGAGAGCATCTGCTCCTACAGGTAAGGGCTCAGCCCCAGAAGACTGCTCTCTCCCCACCTTCAGACATCAGTTGCCTGCCCAGCCCATCATCTATGCTTCTGACCAATGGGCTACAGATAGGCTTCCAAGGACCTCCTCCTTGGGTTCAAGGAATTTACTAGAGACTCACCAAACTCAGAGAAACATTTTACTAGGTCAGCAGTCTATTTGGAAAAGATAGAACTCATAAA
>NW_021911860.1:0-513 GCF_006229205.1 Suricata suricatta | reverse complement strand
CGTGCTGAGAGCCCCGAACATCCAACATCGGTCAGGCAGGATTTTTATTACAGTAGGGGCGAGGGATGGGGTGAATGGGGGCAGGGATTACAATAGGATAGGACAGCGCATCGGCAGAGGTTGGTGCAGTGCAGGGTGATTGGCTAATTTAAAACTAAGCGGGCTCACTAAACAGCAGGAACATTAGGTACTCCCCTGCTGGACCATGCTTGGTCCCGGCTAAGGGTGGTGGTGTTGTAAGAACACTAGTCTGAACCTGGTAGACGCCATGACAGGCTTTAAGTTTCCCCTCTAAACTAGGTCTAAACTAGGTCTAAAGGTCAGTCTCTCCAGAACACATTGCCCAAGGCAAGAGGGACCACCCTTGTAATACCCTTAACATTCCTAAGGGCAGGCCTAGATCAGTTATTGCCTAAGGCTAGTTACACCCTACGTGAGGGTCCTGGGTCCTGGGTCTACTCTGTGATTGGTTAACACTCTAAATGTTGTAATTGGATAAACCTGCTGTCAATA
>NW_021911859.1:0-513 GCF_006229205.1 Suricata suricatta | reverse complement strand
GTAAGTTGTTTTGGTGTATGCTTTCTTTCCCTCCATACCATCTTTTTGATCCTCATACTGATGAAAAGGGTCTTAGGAAGAAATGGGAATCCTCCAGGTCATAGTAGAAAACAGTGTGATAACAACAGAGAGAAAGGTACGGGACTGAGATCTATCAAGGTTGGCGGGACTAAACAATTCTTCGGTATGCCATCGTGGAAGCGAAGAATGAAAGCAATTGGGAAGAACAGCTAGATGAATATGAAGATGAGGAGATGGAAAAAGGGGAAGAATTCATTTAAGAGGGAGGCGGGTAAGATGAATTTAATGTATGATGAGTTGAGAGAAATTATAATAAAATCAAAACAGCAGTAGTGGGGTTCAGCGAGAGTAGATACTCTTTTTTTTAAATTTTTTTAATGTTTTATTTATTTTTGATACAGAGAGAGACAGAGCATGAGAGGGGGAGGGGCAGAGAGAGAGGGAGACACAGAATTGGAAGCAGGCTCCAGGCTCTGAGCTAGCGGTCAGCAC
>NW_021911858.1:0-513 GCF_006229205.1 Suricata suricatta | reverse complement strand
TGTGTCAGAGAATCTGCACACCCATGCTCACTGAAGCACTAGTCATATGGTCAAGATATGGAAACAAACTGTCAATCAACAAGGTAATAGGATGAATGATGAATAGAGATATATGTAAATTAGATGTATATAATATATAAATATGCAATTTTATATGTCACACATCTTTGTATACTCCATTATAAATGCATATAACATAAAATATGTATTTATATAATATATACATCATACATTAAAATATAGCATATACACATATACATACATTATATATTTTTATGTTCCATAGATATATACATATGTACCATTTGGGGATATATATATTCTATTATATACTGAAGGACCAAACTGACTCCAAGACAGGCTTCAAACAAGCCTCAGAAACTGGAAGGCCCGAGTTTCTGTTTCCCCAGGTGTGACTCAGCGGCAACTGGAAGAAAAACAACGCACCTGCTGCCCGGGCAGATCCCACCACCGGCCGGGCCAATCATGAAACGCCTGAGTGAGCCCGCTTAG
>NW_021911857.1:0-513 GCF_006229205.1 Suricata suricatta | reverse complement strand
AATCTTCACATAAGACATAATCTGAGAAGCCAGGGTTCAAAATGATTCTTAGTATCATGATTAACATAAATTTCTCACCATCTGGTCCTCTTGATTACACATAGCTGATACCTAGAGCAAGCAGATGCAAAAAACACTTAAAGGAAAATTGTAAGACCCTTCACTCTGACCCGCAGGGGGCAATAAAAGAATAATTCATCCACAATAAAACACAAACAGCTTCTTGCAATAGAGGCAACAATGCTGTGGATTCTACAAAAATGACACCACACGAGAAGCTGTGCGTGAGGCGGTGTGCTCTGTGTAGATAACACCATCCTGGAAATTCAGCCCCAACAGCCTCCGTGCAGCGTGGGTGGGCAGCCTGGGACTCTGATGGAAAACAATGTCAGCAGGACTTCTGGAGGGTGCTGGTGCTGTGGGGGCCGCTGGAGTCAGGGAGGAGACTATGCTGAGGGTAGTCCAGAGGTCTTGTCTCAGGCACACAGGAGACGCCATGGGGAGGCTTCCAAA
>NW_021911856.1:0-513 GCF_006229205.1 Suricata suricatta | reverse complement strand
CTCTCTCTCTCTCTCTCTCTCTCTCTCTCTCTCTCAAAAATAAAGAAAATGATTGAATTTAAAAAAGAGACTCTAGGGGTGCCTGGGTGGCTCAGGCAGTTAAGCATTGGACTTTGGCTCAGGTCATGATGTCACAGTTCATGAGTTACAGCCCTGCGCCAGAGGCTCCAGGTTGGCGGTTCAGACCTTGCTTGAGATTCTCTCTCGCCCCCTCTCTGCCCCTCCCCTGCTCTGCTCTCTCTCTCTAAATAAATAAATAAACTTAAAAAAGAGAGATAATAATTAATTCCAAGAAAAACAAAAGAAAGGAAATGTAAACCCAGAATACCACTTAGCCCAGCAATAAACACCGTCAGAGTGGTAAATTCTAAATATGGACTTAATTCAAAATCATAATGTCATTGGTATGGAAGAAGCAGAAAAGGATGTGGCATAAGGTCTCAAGTGTCTATATACTATAATAGGAAGTCAATACAAAGTGTTTAAAGTTGCTAAACTCAGAGAAAGCAGTGG
>NW_021911855.1:0-1280 GCF_006229205.1 Suricata suricatta | reverse complement strand
GATTGTGTGGAAACCTCAGAAAAATTGAAATTCTGTACAGTATAAATGAATGGCTTCCCTTCTTTTATGACTGTACCTCACTCCAGGCTTGAAGATGTGATTAGAAATGGGTGTCTAGAGGCCGGGCCAAGGTACTAGGATTTAGCAAGTCATCTCCATTGGTCTGTTATCTTCTGGGGACCCTGGCATGTAGGTAAAACAGACATAGTGTGTGGATATGTGTGGGCATGTGTTTGTGGGGGTTTCGGGCCAGGCATGGGAAGAAGAATGAGTGATGGCCGCATAACCAACAGGACCATGGGAGTTGGCTGATTCATGTAGTAGCTGAGACTCTGCACAAAAATTCTGGGGAACTTGACCTCAGTGCATCTCCTCAGCAATTCCCATTTTCTCAAGTAAAATGAAATGTGAAATGGACTTGTTTTTTAACAGCAGCATTTTGTTTTTATTTGCCCACCAGGGGACAGAACGGCAGTGCCTTTTGAAGAGCCAGCCATGTGTGCAAGTCCTGAGGTCTGCTCTCAGGGGCTTGGGCTCTGAGAACTTGTGTGTGTCCAGAATACTAGATAATCTAGGGGAAAGAAAGGAAGGAAAAGGGGAAAATAGCAAATACTTCAAGGAACCCCTGCAGAATTCTTCCGAGGTATTTCCTCCTTGGTACTTGACTCTGACTTCTCTAATAAGACTCAGCCTACCAGAGTCCACAGGGCATAGGAACAGTGTGGTGGGTGGGAGGGAGTGTGGGGGAGGGGGAAGAAGAAGGAAGGCTTATAATGGGTCACTTGGATATCCTTTCTCATCTCAATGCAAGAGTCCTCTACCATCAGGGGAGGCCTGGTAGCACGGCAAGAGCCAAGACCTGAGAAACTGGTCAGGGTCAGGGGTTCGAATCCTATCAAATGTCTGTCACTTGATGCCAGGCCTCAAGCTACTTGCTTAATCTCTTAGAACCTGCCTTTCTTGTCTGTAAAATAAGCATGGAAAGATCTCTGGACTCTTTAAAGATTTTTATAAACCACCATGCTCAGGATCTGCCTGCTCAGTAACATGCTAGCCTGCATATGACCATTGTCAATCCTTATGCCAACAAAAGACGCCTGTATATCTCAGTCGGTTAAGCATCTGGCTTCAACTCAGGTCGTGATCTCACCGTTTGTGAGTTCGAGCCCCACATCAGGCTCTGTGCTATCGGTGCAGAGCCCACTTTCTCTCTCACACTCTTTTCTCTCTGACCTTCCCGCATCCATGCCTGTTCTCTCTCAAAAATAAACATTAAAAAA
>NW_021911854.1:0-513 GCF_006229205.1 Suricata suricatta | reverse complement strand
GCAGGCATCAGCCCCCGGCCCCGGGTCAGGCCTCTGCCCCCCTCCCCAGCATGGAAGAATGCGAGGCCTTGTGCACACGGCTGGCCATCATGGTGCGCGGCCAGTTCAAGTGCCTGGGCAGCCCACAGCACCTCAAGAGCAAGTTTGGCAGCGGCTACTCCCTGCGGGCCAAGGTCCGGAGCGAAGGGCGGCAGGAGGCACTGGAGGAGTTCAAGGCGTTCGTGAACCTGACCTTCCCAGGTGTGTGCCGCTGCACAGAGGGCCGCCGCGCCTCATCCCTGCCGAGCCCCACGCCCCTGACCCCTGGGAGGGGGCCGCTCTCCCCTGGCCCCGCAGCCTGGGCCTCGCAGGGACACGGTGTCTCCTCGGTGCAGGCAGCGTCCTGGAGGATGAGCACCAAGGGATGGTCCATTACCACCTGCCCGGGGGTGACCTCAGCTGGGCCAAGGTGAGCATGGGCGCTGCCAGTCTAGCTGGGGCCTCTAGGCTCCTTCCAAAGAGGAGGGTTACTTA
>NW_021911853.1:0-513 GCF_006229205.1 Suricata suricatta | reverse complement strand
GTTTGAATGAAAACAATTCATCTAGGCTGTTAGTTATTATAAGAAATCTGTAAAGATAACTAATTATGTACTTCAACAACTTTTGATCAGCGGTACAAATAACAAAGAAAAAACTCTAAAACCAAACATATCACCACCCCCAAAACTATTAGTATTTTTATTAGTTTATTAATTTCATTCGTAAATTCAATTAAGAGAGTTGACATTTTACAATTTCATTCCTTGGTTTATCATTTTGATTTAATCTTTGTAATTTTGTTTCTGATATTCTTTGCTGTTTAAATTGGTTTCTAGGGGAAGGGGTAAGAAGGAGGAGAAGTATGGAGTCCCCTAACTCCCGCCTGCATCTATCAAACAAACAAGGGCTGAAGGCAAAAGACACTGAACCACAAGAGTCGGGGAGTAAAAGAGACAGAGTCCACTAAGAAGACAGCCTCCTAGGTGCATGATTGAGAGCTGGGGAAGATAAAAACAGCGGAGACACAGAAGCATGGAGGCGAGGGAGCTCCCTCT
>NW_021911852.1:0-513 GCF_006229205.1 Suricata suricatta | reverse complement strand
CAAGGAGTTCATTCTGCTTACTTTTGTTTTTATTCGTTATTCTCTATTATTCTTTCAGGGATTTCAGACTCTGTAATAATTTGTATCTTAATATTTGTGCCACTTACTATTCTATATCATTCCCAAAGATATCAGCAGGTCTCACATGGGGACCTGTGAACCGAATCTTAATAACCACCCCATAGAGAAAACTAACTTGGCCTTATGTAAGCAGCTGAATGTTTGAAAATTTCTCATCTTTCATTATCTCATTATTTGTATATCTAAGACTCATGCCCTATAGTAATAGTGTATCAAGTTATCAAGTACAGAGACACTCACTACTTAAAGAATTGCTTGTAAGAGTGAAAAATTAGAAGCAATCTAAATGCCCATCAATAGGAGAACAGACAATGGTTCAATTTTTCCATAGAAAGAAAAACTATTTAGTCGTTGTAAAAAATGAGGTATATTTCTACCACTGCCCTGAAAAGCCATTATGAATGAAGAGCAAGTTGCAAAATAAAATGCTTA
>NW_021911851.1:0-513 GCF_006229205.1 Suricata suricatta | reverse complement strand
TGTTAATGACAACTGAGACCTTTCTGATGGGCTTTCTTTGGATGGAATGGCATTCCGCCAACAGCAGCTAGGGCTCCATGCCTCTTAGATAATCAGGCTCATCTAGTTCTTCCCCTTCCCAGTCATGAAGTAGAAAACTCAGGAATTGGTTGTCAACAAGGAAGTGAAGTCATGGCTCAAGGCGCGCAGGTATTGGGGTGTTAAGATCATTCCTTAGAACATAGTCAGTTATTCTTTAGAATATAGTAATTCCTTATGAGTTGTGTGATATTAAACAAGTTCACTTCTTTGAATCAAAGTTCCCTTATCAATAAAGTAAATTTAGTGCCTACATACAAGGATATTGAAAAAAATGAAATAAAATAAGATACACGAAAGATCTTGGAAAAGGACAAAGTACTATACAGATATGAACTTGTCATGTTAGATGAGGTGCTAAGGTAGGTGATTGGCGTGATGGTCGCCTTCCTCAACTCAACTCTCATGGCTCCCTCTGGGTGGAATCACATGGCC
>NW_021911850.1:0-513 GCF_006229205.1 Suricata suricatta | reverse complement strand
GGCTTCTTCATCTCCCCTAAGCTTCTCAGTGGTGCTGGAGTCTGCAGGCATCCCATAACAATCTTGCACTCACCAATCCTTGTGAAATGATGCTTAAAGTTCTTTTCTGGCCATAACGTTTTGCATTTCATGGCTCTCACTGTTCTACCTCTCCCTAAGATCCTTGAAAACTCCATTGCCTTGAAACTTCTGCTTTCAGTTGAAATCATTTTTTTCCTTGGAGGTCTCCTTATGTCACATATTCTTCTATTCATATTATAAACTTGTTTCCCATTGTCCTTCAATATGCTCTTTTTCCTAGGACTAAAACCTACTTGAATCCAATTAGGTGTCTTCTTCAGGACTGCACCCAGGTTCTCAGTACTATTTAAAACTTATACGTGCAATACAGGTTGGTGTCAGTAATGAGCAAGAAAGAACACCAGACTTGAGCTGGGTCCTCTGGACCACCAGTAATTCTCCTACATCTCCTAGTGAACTCTCTCATCTGTTCTCCAATATGATGATTGAAAT
>NW_021911849.1:0-513 GCF_006229205.1 Suricata suricatta | reverse complement strand
TCTGCCTCCCCCAATCTCTTTCTCTCAGATTAAGTAAACATTAAAAGAAAACGCTCCCAACAGTGCACAGGAAAGAACTGGTCAAATAATCATCCAGCCCCAATACCAGTAGTTCTCAGACTGAGATGCCCAGGGCAGATAAAATATCATGGAGCCTATGTATGTACTGATACACGCAGCCCGCGTGGCCCCTCTGACGGCACCAGAAAAACTATCTGGGTAGGTTTCATCTCACAGATGACAAAACATCCCAAGCGGCATAATTGTGGGGAATAAGGTGGACATCTGTGACGCATTCATTTCACATTGCTGCGTAGCTCACTTCACACACCTTGACTGAACATTCAAAACAACAACTTCAGCCGCTTTCCTCTACAGATCTTCAAATACCTGACAGTTCTGTGTCATATGGAAAATACCTAAATATTTCATTTTCCTGTTGATTTTGATCTGGGACGTTGGAAATATGATGTGAAGGTCTGTGAGGTCAGAAAGCAGTTTTTCGAGAGCCAG
>NW_021911848.1:0-513 GCF_006229205.1 Suricata suricatta | reverse complement strand
GTCAGAAGCCGTACTCACCTCTTGCCACGTGTCTGTGCCCTAGGCTATGAGGTTCATCAAGGAATAAGGCACAAAAATCTCTGTTCTCAAAGAGCTCTCATTCTAAAGGGAGATGGACAGTGAGCACAAACATAACACATAAGTAGCTCATTTATAGCCTAGAAGGCGATGAGTCTGTGGAAACATTGAAGAGAAAAGGTAGAACCGGAAGAGAGCACCGGAGCATCCTGTGTATGGGTGGCGGGCTTCCTTAGTGAAAAGGATGCGGAGGGGGGGCAGGTGCTCCTTAAGTGATGGGGTTGGAGAGAAGCTTGGAAGGCATCAGGGAGTGACTTGCAGATGTCTGGAATGAGCATTGTCCAGGCAGAGGGAATATATAGCAGTTTGGAAAGTCTGTGTCAGAAGTGTGCATAGGGTCAGAGAGGAACGGGGCTAGGGTACCCGGAACAGATAAAGGGGGAAATCAGGAAGAGAAGACCAGAAAAAGCAGCAAGTGCCCGGAAGCAGATGTCC
>NW_021911847.1:0-513 GCF_006229205.1 Suricata suricatta | reverse complement strand
ACTGATGAAGGGAAAAATAAGATGTTGTGTATTATACGATGAGATAGTATTTAAGTAACATAAGAAGTGAAGTAGAGATGCCCACAGAAATACAGATGAACCTTGAAAGTACTAACTCAAATGGAAGAAACAATAAAAATGTAACACATTTTCTACCATTCCATTGATAGGAATTGTGTAGAATGGGCAAAACTATAAAATAGTTTAGATTACCAAGGACTGAGTAGGAGGTGGGAAGGAATGGGGAGTCAGTGCTAATAGAAAATATATTATTAACTATTGGTGAATTTAAAACATAAGAGCAGAGAAAAAGATAAAAAATATTAAATAAATACATAGATGTATAAATAAAATGTAAGAGCATGAAACACTGGGAGAGCAAATTCGAGTGGACCAATGGTCAGTTATAGAAGTCAACCAAAATCTAAAACAAAGGAGCCTCAGTCCCCAGTCAGAGAAACTGGCTTGAACCTTTATCTAGTAGTGTGATTGACAAAATATTTTAGATAGCCT
>NW_021911846.1:0-513 GCF_006229205.1 Suricata suricatta | reverse complement strand
CTGGCTCTCGAAAAACTGCTTTCTGACCTCACAGACCTTCACATCATATTTCCAACGTCCCAGATCAAAATCAACAGGAAAATGAAATATTTAGGTATTTTCCATATGACACAGAACTGTCAGGTATTTGAAGATCTGTAGAGGAAAGCGGCTGAAGTTGTTGTTTTGAAAGTTCAGTCAAGGTGTGTGAAGTGAGCTACGCAGCAATGTGAAATGAATGCATCACAGATGTCCACCTTATTCCCCACAATTATGCCGCTTGGGATGTTTTGTCGTCTGTGAGATGAAACCTACCCAGATAGTTTTTCTGGTGCCGTCAGAGGGGCCACGCGGGCTGCGTGTATCAGTACATACATAGGCTCCATGATATTTTATCTGCCCCGGGCATCTCAGTCTGAGAACTACTGGTATTGGGGCTGGATGATTATTTGACCAGTTCTTTCCTGTGCACTGTTGGGAGCGTTTTCTTTTAATGTTTACTTAATCTGAGAGAAAGAGATTGGGGGAGGCAGA
>NW_021911845.1:0-513 GCF_006229205.1 Suricata suricatta | reverse complement strand
GTTATTGTTATTGTTTTATATTAAGTTGTGTAGATTCTTTATATGTTTTGGATATTAATCCTTTATCAGATATATGGTTTGCAAATATCTTCTCCCATTCAGTAGGTTCCTTTTCATTTTTTTCTGATTGTGTCCTTCATTATGCAAAAGTGTTAATGTAATGTAACCCCATTTGTTTATTTATTTCACTTTTGTTGCTCTTGCCTGAGGATATTCGTCCAAAAGAATGTTGCTAGGGCTGATGTCAAAAACCTTACTTCTTCTGTTTTCTTCAGGAGATTTGGAATACATTTAACCAAGAAGATGAAAGGCCTGTACTCTGAGAACAAGAAGACAACAATGAAAAAAATTGAAGATGATACAGGTAAATGGAAAGATATTCTGTGCTCATGAATTGGAAGAATTTATATTGTTAAAATGTCCACATTGTCCAAAGCAATCTACAGATTCAATGTGATCCCCATCAAAATGCCAATGGCATTTTTCACAGAATTTGAAATTCTTTGTTTTAGA
>NW_021911844.1:0-1280 GCF_006229205.1 Suricata suricatta | reverse complement strand
ATAAAACACATTTTTCAAAACAATGTCTTTGCCTTTGCATCTTTTAAGCTATGCTCCCCTTTTGGATATTTGTAGTCTATTATTTTCAGATCTATGAAAGATTTTGTCCATTTAAAAATTCTTATAGTCTTATTCTTATCCAGTGTTAGAGTGTATAGACCGTTCTAGACACCACCATTATACACTTAAATTCAACAGAATCCACCACCCCGCCCCGCTTTTGTCTTTGAATCTTGTGTCCATGAAGACACATATTTCTCAGCCAAATCACCAATGTATACCAGTCTTCTCCATTGTCAGAATCTAAAGCATACCAGAAAATTAGATAAAGACTATTTTTCCTTTCTATAAGAGTGAAATATTATATACCATTTGAACGTGTATGAGGAGTGACTTATGGAGGTTATATATTACTAATTCTGTGTTGATGAATCAATTATTTAACTTTAAAATGAGAATAATAATCCTTACCCTGGAGGCAGGCTGAGTGAATTAAATGATTCAAAGATTATGTATTATTTTTATTACACATGTTATTTAGTTATATTTAGTTCTGTAATTTACTTAGATCTCAATGAAATTCTCTCTTGGATTTCATAAAGAGACCTACATTACATTTAGATATAACTATAATGAACATTTTTCCTGCACCCATTTCACATGAGAAACAATTACTGATGGTAAAAATGGAAAATGCAAGAGACAGTTCTGTAATGGAGTCAGAGAGCATAAAAGCAAGTTAAAATACACAAAGTGATTCAGAATAATTTAATAATATATTATAATAAATTAGCTCAAGGTATTGATTTTCCACATAAACCAAAGGCAAGAGAAAGTGTGCCTTTATCCAAGTTCACTGAAAAAAATCTACTGCCTAGGAAATAAGGTCTGATGTTGTGTGTTTCACATTCATAATGATATATAACAGTATTTTAAAGTCTCATTAGTTGTTGGATTGTAAGTCATATATGCATCTATTCTGTAGCACATGAAATAGGGTTTTAATGGCATGTTGAATTGTATTGTAAATCTTCCAATGGGATTACAATTAATTCACAATATTGGTTGATTTAACAATATGACTGAATATGTTTATGTATCAGTCCAATTTTATGGTATAAGTCTGCACATACATTTAAGCTTCAATGACTTTCCTTGAGACTTAATAGGCTGCTTAGCTAGAAAAGATTCTTACAGAATATACAATGAAAGCTAATGTCCTAGTTTCTCTGGACTATCAAAAGAGTAGCCTGCTAATTCACTTTTACTCAGTTCTGTGA
>NW_021911843.1:0-513 GCF_006229205.1 Suricata suricatta | reverse complement strand
TGAAAAATGTTTTTCAACTTACATATCCATAATTACGTCACTTGATGGTAGCAAGCTAATAACACCAAAAAAAGAAATAGAAATAAAAGTAAAAGCTGAATATAAAAGCAGCACTTTTTTTAAACAACTTAAAAATATTTTTTTAATGTCTTTATTTTATTTTGAGAGAGAGACAGAGACACAGACTGAGTGGGGGAGGAGCAGAGAGCGAGAGGCAGAATCCAAAGCAGGCTCCAGGCTCTGAGCTGTCAGCATGGAGCCCTACGTGGGGCTCAAATCCATGAACTGTGAGATCATGACCTGAGCAGAAGTCAGATGCTTAACCGACTGAGCCTTTTAGGCACCCCTTTTTATTTTTTATTTATTTTTTAAAATTTCCATAATATTTTATTGTCAAATTGGTTTCCATACAACACCCAGTGCTCTTCCCCATAAGTGTCCTCCACCATCACCACCACCTCTTTTCCCACCTCCCCCTTCCCCCTCAACCCTCAGTTCATTTCAGCATTCAAT
>NW_021911842.1:0-513 GCF_006229205.1 Suricata suricatta | reverse complement strand
ATTTAAAGTTGAAGGGAGACAAATCCTGAGACCAATGGGAGCTACTTTTTTACACACTTATCTGTGACGTTTGTCATTTTTACTGCCATTGCCAATGGTTACGTTGAGGTAAATGCCCTGGGTGTGGTCAAGAGAGCTCCTTGGGAAAACTTTAGGACAGACCAGAATGTCTGACACTGTTGAGGATGACTCTTCATCCCTCGGTTATCAAGACGAAGAAACTGAGGGTCAGAAAGGAAAGGAAACTCAGATTTATTTTGAGAAGGAAAGACTCTGCATCAGCCTTCTGTTTTGGTGCTTTGCTCGCCCCTGATTTTTTTCTGTGAGTAGGATTGAGCCTGTGTGGCAGGATCTTCTGGGTGGCAGATGCCTCTTTTTCTGCCTCACCACTAAATATACCCTTTTGAGACCTGACTCATGAGACTCTGCCTTGGCCACTGGCTTCCCTTTGGTATGAGTTTCTATGTCCTCAAGGCTTGGTTGGAGCCCCTGTGCACTCTTCCCAATATTATA
>NW_021911841.1:0-513 GCF_006229205.1 Suricata suricatta | reverse complement strand
AAAAAAACCCACACAAACTAGGAGTAATTATTTGCAAAGCCTAGATCTGATATAGAACTTATATCTAAATTACATTAAAAAAGCAACTCTCCAAACTCAGTGATAAGAAACAAACAACTCAATTTTAAAATGGTAAAATATCTTTTTTTAAATGTTTTTTATTTATTTTTAAGAGACAGAGAAAGACAATGCGAGCAGGGTATCATTGGAAGAGAGGGAGATACAGAGTCTGAAGCAGGCTCCAGGCTCTGAGCTAGCTGTTAGCACAGAGCCTGATGCAGGGCTTGAACCCACAAACCGTGAGATCATGACCTGAGCTGAAACAGGACGACTAACCAATTGAGCCACCCAGGTGCCCCATAAAATGGTAAAATATCTTAACAGACACTTCACCAAAGAAGATACATGGATAGCAAGTAAATACATGTAATGATACTCAACATCATTAGTCATAGGGAAATGCAAATTAAAACTCCACTTATATACCACCACCCATATATTACAATGTCTAAA
>NW_021911840.1:0-513 GCF_006229205.1 Suricata suricatta | reverse complement strand
CCCTTTTTGAGCCCCGGAAGGAGAGTTGGAAAAACCCGGGAGCTTTGGACTAGTTTTCAGGCGGAAAGACCCGGGTGACTGGGGAGGAGGGCGCGCAACTAACTCCTAGCTGCCCTCCTCCAGTTGCGGGCACTCGCTGCGTCAGGTGTGCCGGAAGGGGGCCACCTGCCCCTGGGGCGCGGGGCTGCCTCCGCTCCCCCAGGACACCACTGGGGGGACTGCCCCCTCCCGAGCTCCAGGCCGGGGCTGGGTACCTGCCCCAACCGGTCTCCTCCCCTTCTTCGGTACCACACCCACGGGACTCCGGTCTCCCCGGGAGAGGGACGGAGCGGGAACAAAGGGGTCTTTGTTCACTGGCTCCTGGGGGGTGGGAGTCGTGCTCGCGCGCGTTTCCCCGCGCCCCTTGGAAACCGGGAGGCTCGGCGCCACCGGGCCTCGCCCTGCGGCGAGCGCCGTCCTCCGCGACCCCAGCGCCTGAGGTCAGGGCGCGGCGCCCCGGGCCGAGGCGGGCTC
>NW_021911839.1:0-513 GCF_006229205.1 Suricata suricatta | reverse complement strand
TCCTCTGCCTTGCCCAGGGTGGAGGTGAGAAAGGAGGAGAGGCCTCCCAGCGCAGTAAACCTCCCAGGGTCCCAGGCCCTTCTGGAATCTTTGAGAGGAGACCTTGTGTGAAGGAGGGTCCACACGTCATGTCCTCCCAGGCCGCCCAGGGGGTCCAGGGAAAGATTGGGGACTCCCAGAAGGCATCACCTGGCTGAGTCCATTCCTAGTAGGGATCTCCCCTGTGCAGTTACTGTGTTGGGGCCCCTTTCCATTCTGTCCTCTGGGAGAAGGTCACCATGTGTGGCCCACACTTCTGGGCTGGGGAGTTATGCTCCGCTATCTTTAAGAGGGTGTATCTGCATAAACTGGAATGTTTCTACTTTGGAGATTCATTTATTCCACCATATTTATGTGTTCCATACATCAGTTCCTCTCCTCAGTGGAGACGCGTGGGTATCTCTATCACACCTGGGGTTAAATCCAACACAACTTCATATATTTTGCTGTTGAAGTTGTCCCTGGTTTGGCCGC
>NW_021911838.1:0-513 GCF_006229205.1 Suricata suricatta | reverse complement strand
TGTACACATATGGCCAAATTTTGCTTATGCGTTCTTAAATTCATGGACAATTGAGATGTTTTCACCTTTTAAATGCTATGAGCAAAACCAATAGGAAAACTTGCTTGTGTGTATTTGAATCAGGGCCTCCTGCCTTCCTCTTTTCTCCCAGCCCAGCAGGATAGGAAGCACTCACACTAATGCAGACTCCTCTTCCCTTAGCTCCCAGTCAAGGGCTACCACATCACCTCGAAAGTGGCAGGCTGGGTGAAAACATTTCTTTTTCCCTCCAGCTCCATGCTGCAGAAACTCTATTCAAGGCAAGAGTGGCTACAATGTCTGGAGACATCTTCCTCTATCTAGAGCGCATTCATAGAGTAGGAGATCTACGCCAGGCACAGTAGGCCAAGAATAATGGGTCCCCAATTTTAATTGCCTCGGTTCAAGGGATAAAGGTTCTATGTCAAGAAAAACAAGTTGGAAAACTATAGGCTACTGAACTCACCCAGAAACCTGCTTTAAAGCCAGTGTGTC
>NW_021911837.1:0-513 GCF_006229205.1 Suricata suricatta | reverse complement strand
CTCTGAGCATCTTCCTGGAGCAGTTGGATGCAGGTTCCGTGCTGTATGTGGATTTCAAACAAAGTAGAACCTTTTGTTGTTGGTTTTTAGTAGGGGGTTTTGTATTTAATTGTTCTACATGATTTCAGTGTGACAACTTGATGTTGATTTAAGTATACAAATATAATACATTTATATGTAAAGAAGTTTATTGTATAGATTTGGTGATATTTCACATAGATATTATTTCTTTAGTGGAGATTACCTTTATTCTGTTTTGAACCACCTGGGTCTGCCAATAGCTTCAGGCTCTCAGTCCTTAAACTCTAGCCCTGAGAAGACTTAATCTCATCCATAGCTTCCCCTGCCCTGAGTGTGGCTTGGTCTTGTCCACCTCGGCCAGCACTGGGAGGAGGGGCCAGGGGCCCCTGGGAACTTCATTTGACCGTGCCCTCTGGCCACCTGGTCATTGTCTCGTCCAGTCTTCAGGAGTCCAGACGTGTGGCTTGGGCTGGAGACTTCGATGAAATGGAA
>NW_021911836.1:0-513 GCF_006229205.1 Suricata suricatta | reverse complement strand
GGACCCGGGTGGTTTCCCAGGGAGGCAGTGATCGTGGTCTCCAAAACATATTCTCACGTCAGCATGGACTCGAATTACTTCAGCACGCCGGTGGTGAGTTCTCAGTACCTGCCTTCAGGTCAGCGCGCTGAGTTCATGTGTCCCCTCAAACAAGGGGTGCAAATTACCCCCACACGACTCAGCCTGTGATGCTGGTTTTCACAGAAGAAAGAGGAGCGTCGGGGCGGAGCAGTAGTCACCGAGTCCTTGTTGGCTCTGTCCTTCCTGCCCCGGTGGTACAAACCGTTAGGGTCCCAAGCCCCACTGGCACCACGGAAAAGTTGATCGCTGTGTCGTGTGAGCAAGGCTGAGGGAGGACCGGGACACGGCAAGGGCGTACAAGTCCCTGTAGAAATGCAAGCAGAAGGGCGCCTGGGGGGCCTGGTCAGTTAAGTGTCTGACTCTTGATTTGGGCTCAGGTCATGATCTCAGGGTTTGTGAGTTCGAGTCCCGTGGCAGGCTCTGTGCTGACAG
>NW_021911835.1:0-513 GCF_006229205.1 Suricata suricatta | reverse complement strand
ACAACACCAAGACTGAATGGAGATGTCAAGAATGGGGGAGGCTATTCCCTTGTTGGGGCAGAAGGGGTAAGGGAAGTATCTGTACCTTGTTCTTAATTTGCTGTGAATCTAAAACTGCTCAAAAAAAGCATTAAAATGCAAAAAACCCACCTCACCCCCATATTCTTCAAGCCCCCATTCTATATTTATAACACTCATCTATTCATTTCAATAGCTATCCAGGATTATGTATTACGTGCCCACCATTGAGTTGGTAGGGGTATAATAATGCCTGGGACAATAGATTACCAAATTCAAAATCTTTATGATATATTCTCCAGCTGGTTTACCCATACTTCTCATTTTATTCAATTTGGATATAGCTCCATCCCAACCCCCACCCTGGTATATAAATGTAACACATTTATTACCTTCAATACATGTAATAAAGGAATAATCCATTCCTTTATATGGATATATAATGAAATGATATTTATTTACACATGCTGTTTATTAACCTGCTTTTTAAATGCC
>NW_021911834.1:0-513 GCF_006229205.1 Suricata suricatta | reverse complement strand
TTTTCCACGTTAGATCGTGAACCGGGATCCGTCCCTGGCTTTACACAGAGCAGGCTCTAGAGCAGCGTCCACCAGGACACTTCCCACACCACACGATGTGGTAACCACGGCCACATGTGGCATCTGGGCACCCGCGGTGAGGCTCCGTGTGGCCGCACGTGGCTGGTGACGACCAGACTGGACAGCTCTAGAGTATCAGTAGGAAAAGGCCCTGGAGGCCACAGATCACAGCCATTTCTTGCTTGAGAAAAGGACCTCCCCCAGTGGGAATGAATCTCTACGTACAATCTATGTCAATCTACACATAATCCATAGGTATAACTATGTATCTCTATTACAATAATGGACTGAGGCCATTGGCAAGTGTAGTTGCCAAGAACACTTATTATCATTTCCCTCTATAAATCTTTTCTTACATCTTTTTTATAGCTCATGGCAGTTGGGTAAGAGTTCATACACAGTTCAAAGATGAACTTCAAGCAAAATCATTAACACAAGCAATGGCAGCTTTCA
>NW_021911833.1:0-1280 GCF_006229205.1 Suricata suricatta | reverse complement strand
GATCATGAAGTCACAGTTCGTGAGTTCGAACCCCACATTGGGCAATGCACTTATAGTGTGGAGACCTCTGGGGATTCTTTCTCTTTCCCTTCCCCTCCCCCATCGGCAAGCTTGCTCTCACTCTATGTAAACAACCTTAAAAATCATAGAGTAGGTGTCTCCTGGAACATATATATGTAATGTAATTCTCTTGAGTATATACCTAGAATTCGTTTGATAATTTTTAGACCAAATACTGAAATAGCCATCAAAGGACAGTCTTGCTATAATCCCCTACTGTCTCCCTGTTGAGTGTTTTCCACTTCTACTTCATGCCCATATTATGAGTTCTTAGAGAATGCACCAGTATTATGCCTATTGCTAAATCTGTGTTTCCCCCCAAGGTCATACTTTTAACCTCTCCCACAATCATATTCCCCTAGATGGGCTAGCACAAGCACTGTCCCCACGTTGCCTCTAACTCCTTGTGTCTCACTCTTGCTTTTCTGAATCCAAGTCCTGGCCTTTCCTCAGATTTTTCATTGAGCTAAACACACCATCCTGGTATCTCCTGGTATATTAATTTTGAGCACCAAAACACCTCATTTTACCCAGGACCAGACCTCCCCCCCTCCCCACACTGCAGAAGGACCCCTATTCATAACAGCGGACATGTGTATGAATTGCCCATGACCGTAGCTTGATCTGTTGTTGAATTATTCTGTGGGTTTAATAATGTATGCGGATAGGATGAAAGAAACAAGGTATTTTAAGGAATGTTACAACCTATATATTTATAGATCTTGCAGGTTAAGTTAATAAGTAACCACAGTTACACAAACGAGTAGCCTCTGAATTCTAAAGCATTTTTCCTCAGATACCTAACGACCAGATGTACAGTCCATAAGGCACACATACTAGGAGAAATGAAAGCACCATTGAGTATCAGGGAATTATGAAATATTGGGTTCAGGTAAACACGTTTGTATAATGATTAAGAATTGAAGACAATAGACATCTCTATGATGTCATGTAGAGTTATAAAAACACCCGTGTATATAGATGGGTTCTGTAATCATGAAGTTTCATTTAATTATCCACCTATGTCCAAAAATATGAATAGCATGAAATGTGTATTTTGAATATTACCTTAACATCAGAGAAATTCTTAATAATGAAAAGCTTTCTAAAAGAAAACTTAAAAACATTGTATATAACAATAGTGTTTGAAGACCATGGTTGAGAAACTTCCTTCGTTCATTAGAAAGTAGTATTTGGGTGTGTAATTATGTGACTTAGTA
>NW_021911832.1:0-513 GCF_006229205.1 Suricata suricatta | reverse complement strand
TAGCAAGACCACAGAGGTGTTCCTCGTGCCTGGTGCCTGCCGCTGTGTGTTTTCTCCAGCGTCTTCGCCGTTCTCCCCCGGGACCCCGTTGCTCTGCTCACATCGCCCGTCCCTTCTGTACGCCGGCCGCCTCACCCTTCAGAGCCCTTAGATGACTGACCTCAGTGGTTCGCAGGCTCCTCTGATCATTCCAACATCCTGCCAGGTCTGGCTCTGTCTCTCCGAATTGTGTTTTTTGCCTTTGAATCGTGTAATTTGCCTTGGAATTTTTCTGATAGCCAGACATGACGTACCAGGTGACGTGGACTTTTAGTAAGTGGCGGTGGGGTGTAGGGAGAGAGGAGGAATTCCAGTGCAGGGATCAGCCTCAGGCTTCAGTGTGCCTGCGCCCCCCGACTGTGAGTGCTCCCCCCGGACCGCGAGTGCTCCCCCCCCCCCCCCGGGCTGGGAGTGCTCCCCCCTGGGCCAGGAGTGCTCCCTAGACTTTGTTTGTTCTCCTCTCCTCCGAGCCGG
>NW_021911831.1:0-513 GCF_006229205.1 Suricata suricatta | reverse complement strand
GGACCCGGGTGGTTTCCCAGGGAGGCAGTGATCGTGGTCTCCAAAACATATTCTCACGTCAGCATGGACTCGAATTACTTCAGCACGCCGGTGGTGAGTTCTCAGTACCTGCCTTCAGGTCAGCGCGCTGAGTTCATGTGTCCTCTCAAACAATGGGTGCAAATTACCCCCACACGACTCAGCCTGTGATGCTGGTTTTCACAGAAGAAAGAGGAGCGTCGGGGCGGAGCAGTAGTCGCCGAGTCCTTGTTGGCTCTGTCCTTCCTGCCCCAGTGGTACAGACCGTTAGGGTCCCAAGCCCCACTGGCACCACAGAAAAGTTGATCGCTGTGTCGTGTGAGCAAGGCTGAGGGAGGACCGGGACACGGCAAGGGCGTACAAGTCCCTGTAGAAATGCAAGCAGAAGGGCGCCTGGGGGGCCTGGTCAGTTAAGTGTCTGACTCTTGATTTGGGCTCAGGTCATGATCTCAGGGTTTGTGAGTTCGAGTCCCGTGGCAGGCTCTGTGCTGACAG
>NW_021911830.1:0-513 GCF_006229205.1 Suricata suricatta | reverse complement strand
ATCTTCAGAAATTTTTATGATATGGATATTGTTCTCTTTGATTGTATCACTCAGGTCTCAAATTCTCCTTTCAATCTCCTGGATCAATGTCTCTTTTTCTCAGCTTCCTCTTTTTCTATAACTGTGTCTTCTAATTCACCTATTCTCTTCTCTGCCTCTTCAATCTGTGCAGTGGCAGCCTCCATTTTATTATGCACCTCATTTATAGCCTTTTTTAAAAACTCATCAGAGCTATTTTTTAGGTCCCTAGTCTTTGTATCAATAGCTTCTCTGATGACTTCCATGCTTTTCTCAAGCCCAGCAATTTTATGACGATTGTTCTAAATTCTTGCTCAGTTATGTTGCTTCTATCTGTTTTGAGCACTTCTGTGTCTGTGACTCCTTCCTGGAATTTCTTTAGAGGGGAGTTCTTCTTTTTCATCATTTTGGCTAGCTTTCTGTCTCTTTTCAGTTTTTTTTTTTTAATTTTTTAATGTTTTATTTATTTTTGATACAGAGAGAGACAGAGTATGA
>NW_021911829.1:0-513 GCF_006229205.1 Suricata suricatta | reverse complement strand
ATAGGTACAGAGACCCAATCATAATGGTACAACAGTATTGGCAGCAGCTCTAACCAGACACACTGTTCAGAGCGTTCGTTACTTTTGGCGGGACCCAATTACAACATTTAGGGTATCTCTGAAATTAACCAATTACAGAGCGAGTTTAGGGTCTTATTTGGTGACTATGGGGTTAACTTTAACACTAGGTAACAGGGGCTTACCTAAAGTTCCCATCTGCAGGCCTTACCCTTAGGAATGTGGGGTGAGGTAGCTGGGCTTTCCTGATTGGATACCCCCGGGCAATGTATGACTGCCAAATGGCCAAATGGTTCCAAAGAGACTGACCTTAGACCTTTTAGCTTAGAGGGGAAACAACGCCAGTCATGGCGTCTGTTAGGTTCAGACTCGTGTTCTTATAAAATAAAATGGACATTGCTGTTTCTTGTTGTTTTCCTTAGCAAGGCTTCTCAGATCCTAATAAATATATCATCTCAAGGACAAAATATTAAGGAGACAAATTTTTCTAAGTCA
>NW_021911828.1:0-513 GCF_006229205.1 Suricata suricatta | reverse complement strand
CAATGTTAGAATTTCCAGTAGACATTATATAGAATTCTTTCAAAAGAAATAAAACTCAGGGTACCTGCGTGTCTCAGTCAGTTAAGCCTCTACCTCTTGATTTCTGCTCAGGTCATGATGTTGTGGTTCGTGGGTTCAAGATGTGTATTGGGCTTTGTGCTGTCATTGCAGAGCCTGCTTGGAATTCTCTCTCCCCCCCTCTCTCTGTTCCTCCCAACTTGTGTTTGTTCTGGATCTCTCTCTCTCTCTCTCTCTCTCTCTCTCTCTCTCTCTCTCTCTCTCTTATTCTCTTTTAAAATAAATAAATATAGTTAGAAAATATTGGATACTCTTTCCGGCTTTGTCAAAAATTAATTGACCGTACATTTGTGGGCCCAGCTCTGGATTCTCTATTCTATTCCATTGGTCTATGTGTCTGTTTTTGTGCCAATACCATACTGTCTTGATGATGACAGCTTTGTAGTAGAGGCTAAAGTCTGGGATTGTGATGCCTCCCGTTTTGGTTTTCTTCTT
>NW_021911827.1:0-513 GCF_006229205.1 Suricata suricatta | reverse complement strand
GAAGAGCTCTTCTCAAATACTGTGGAGGCACATTGTGTGAGCACCAGTTTCTACCAATTATACCACTGGAGTTCTTGCCACACACATTACTCATGGCACCCAGATAATGTGGCTCTCCCAGGGCAGACTCTGCTATACCCCACACCCAGGGACTCAGCACTTTGGTACACTTCAAAACAGACTGATTCCACAACAGATTTCCTAGTCATGGGTACTACTGAAGATTCCATGGAAATGGAAACAGGAGTGGAGAGGCTCAGCTTATAGCCGTCACATCAACAACTCTCCCTTGAAGAACCCTTTGAGACCTACTTTGGTAGTTCCTCACTTTACCTCTTTGCCCTTACTTCACACACCCTCTATAAAAACTGCCCTGAGTAGTCTGCTCTTACCTTCAGCCTACTTTGTACACTCAGCCAAAGGTTCAACAGCCATTCATGAATCTGCAACCAAATATTCTTCAAAGCAACTAAAATTATCATTCACTATTATAGACGTTGATAAGTAGAGTGA
>NW_021911826.1:0-513 GCF_006229205.1 Suricata suricatta | reverse complement strand
CTGTGCCTCAGCCCTCCCGGGAGGGGGTGGGCCTCTGGCAGGCTGGTGCCCCCGGCCCCGGGACTCAGGCCCCTGTATGCTACCCGCAGGGGAGATGCTGGGCGTGCTGGGGCCGCGGCTGACGGCGCTCACCCAGGGCAGCTGCCTCTGGCAGCGGGTCTGCTGGCGCCTGGTGGAGAGTGTGCCCGACCGGGCCGTAGAGGCGCTGCTGACAGGACTGGTGGAGGCTGCCTCGGGGTAAGGAGCGGGGATCGGGGGGTGGTTCTGGCCCCTCCAGTTCGTCGGAGCTCACCCAGCCCCTCCCGGATGCTGCGCTGGCCCCTGGCCGTGGCTGTGGGGACCCCTTTCGCTCCCCTCCCCAGGGCTGTGTACACGTGTGCACGTGTGTGTGTGTGTGTGTGTGAGTGCCCGCCTCAGTCTCCCCTGGCACCCGTGAGGGTGTGTGAGGTCACTGCGCGTCTCTTCGGTTCTGGGTGCGGGTGTGCGCGTCCGGGGACCCGCGTTCTCCCTCTG
>NW_021911825.1:0-513 GCF_006229205.1 Suricata suricatta | reverse complement strand
GGCTAGAAGCAGTTAGCAGGCAACATGAAGGTGGTCAAGAGAGAGAGACAGCAAGCACACAGGCCTGCAGGAAAACATGATTAATCTCCGAAATTGCACCCACCACTAAGCCCTTGCTTAGCAATGGGGTTGTAGAGAACGAAGACGAAGGAGGTGCATTGTGAAATAGAGAAACTCCGCCCTACACAGCTCACATTCTACTGGCGGGCAGGAGGTAGGCCTGCAGATGAATGTAGAGATTTCCAGGGCCGAGAAGTGCTAGGAAGATGGGGCGCCTGTGTGGCTCAGTTGGTTAAGCATCCGAATTCAGCTCAGGTCATGATCTTACAGTCTGTGGGTTGGGGCCCCATGTCTGGCTCTGTGCTGACAGCTCAGAGCCTGGAGCCTGCTTTGGATTCTGTGTCCCCCTCTCTCCCTGCCCCCTCAATGCTCATACTTTCTCTCTCTTTCTCTCTCAAAAATAAAAACATTAAAACATTTTTTTAATCTAAAAAAATAAAAAAGTGCCTGGAA
>NW_021911824.1:0-513 GCF_006229205.1 Suricata suricatta | reverse complement strand
GCCCAACTTCGGCCCAGGTCATGATCTCACAGTTTGTGGGTTCGAGCCCCACATCAGGCTCTGTGCTGACAGCCCAGAGCTGGAGCCTGTTTCAGATTCTGTGTCTCCCTCTCTCTCTCTGCCCCTTCCCCACTCATGCTCTGTTTCTCTCTGAATCAATAATAAATAAACATAAAAAAAAATTAAAAAAATTCCTGTTTGACTGTGTTTGATACAGTGAAGGCTGTGGAAGCATGACTGGTGATGGTCCCACCTTGCAGTGACACTGTTGTAGGGAAGAGAGAGGGACACGGACATAAGCAGCTGGTAATGTGGGCAGTGGTGGGCTGTACGGGCCTCTGGCAGCATTTTCCACACGTCAGTCTTTTCTGAGCCCCCTTCACACCTTTTTTCGTATCTGTTCTCTTCCTTGTTTAATACTTTTGCTTTGATTTTTTTTATTTTTTTAAATAATAGTTTATTGTCAAATTGGTTTCCATATAACACCCAGTGCTTCTCCCCACAAGTGCCCCC
>NW_021911823.1:0-513 GCF_006229205.1 Suricata suricatta | reverse complement strand
AAGCTAATCCTGACACCTGCATCTTACAGGGACAGTCCTGTCACTAAGCTGCTATTAATTATTGTCTCCATTACTATGATATATTCTCAGAACAATAGTCTTGAATTAAAAGTCTAGCTTCTAGTTTCAAGATCAGTAAGAATATTAACCTTGCAAGTCTACCTAGAGAAGAAGCTCATGAAAGTTCTTTTTAAACCTTATTTATTTATTTATTTAACCATTGGCAATTTCTTTTTCTTTTTTTAGTATATAGACTGTGTCTATTTTTTTTTTTACAGTGATCCAATTATTATTACACAATATTGACAGCAGGCTTATCCAATTACAACATTTAGAGTGTTAACCAATCACAGAGTAGACCCAGGACCCAGGACCCTCACATAGGGTGTAACTAGCCTTCCCTTAGGAATGTTAAGGGTATTACAAGGGTGGTCCCTCTTGCCTTGGGCAATGTGTGCCCTTCTATTGTCTCAAACCTGCGTCCTTACATTCCCCTCTGTCTTGTAAGTGACC
>NW_021911822.1:0-1280 GCF_006229205.1 Suricata suricatta | reverse complement strand
AAAAAAAAAAAAGATTTTTTTTGTTGGTTCTGATGATTCTTCTTTATATTTTCACCTAATTTTTAACCTTCTTAGAAATGATACTCAAGGTTAGGTGTTTAGAACACTCCTCCTCTGTACCCCAGAGATTTCTCTCCCTTCTCTCCAACCTGGCTTCCTTTGGGCAACAACACTTGTCACTTTGAATTACATTCCTGCACGTGTTGAAAATAGTCCCTTCCTGACAGGTTCAGATGTGAGGGTTTTGCATCCCAGTTTCCTGTTGCTGATGGAATCTGCTCCTGGGGTTGCACTCAAGGAGAACCTTTCCCGTTTCGCTCTGAAATCAACACTTTCACTGCTCTGGGAGAATAGGATTACGAAAATGCACACCTACGATGGCTATGAGGAACAGAATACCCAAGAATGTACCTGCTCCTTAGAATGTGCAAAAGATATTTGAAAATATTCTAGATACTACAAGACCTGGAAACTCTATGTGACTGAAGGGTGTATAAACCCACTGTATCCTTAAAGTTGTTTATATTCTGATTTACTGTTTGGGGGTCCCTAGAACACACCGGGGATCCTGTGTCCAGAGGTGTGCCTTAGGCACTACAATCCATTTGTTTCCTATTATCTGGTGTTATCTTATTTTACAGGGCTTTATGCTCTCTGCCATATTTCTCCCCTGTAATGTTCATATTTTCCTTCTAATCAGGTGAAATTTTTTTAGGAAGTTTCCATGAGTGATTTCCAAACACCATCATATTGAATCTGGAGTCTTCTTTCTCCCCGTTTCTCTTTTCCTCTAGTTTTTTTAAAGTTCATTTATTTTGAGAGAGACAGACTAGGAGCAGTGGAGTTGCAGACAGAGTGCATGAATTCCAAGCAGGCTTCACAGGGTCAGTTCAGAGCCTGAATTCCTGGCCAAACTCCCAAAAGTATGAGACCTTGACTTGAGCTGAAATCAAGAGTCAGATGGTCAAGTGACGGAGCACCCAGGATCCCTGGTTTGGCCATTTCTGGTGAGGAGAACAATGAAAATAAATGTAGATAAAATTCATATTTCTCACAACTTGCAACCCACTGGGAAATACTGGAGAGTGGCAGAGGGGAATATTGCTCAAGGAATGTACAACTGCTTTAATGTTAATGCTTTTCTAGAAGCAAAAAGCTAGCTTCGCTTGACCATAGCCAGACTCTCAGGATCCACTGAGTTTTCTTTTCCTATGAAAATCACTTGGGAAATTTTATGTCCACCCCACAGCTTAAAGTATATGATCAATGGTTCCTCACAA
>NW_021911821.1:0-513 GCF_006229205.1 Suricata suricatta | reverse complement strand
AAATTATTAAATTCTTGGCAGATTTTTCAAATTGGAGGTGGTGTGGGGATTGCATTGCTTCTATTTTCTGCATATAGTGAGACTTTATTAATATTTTAACTATGGCACTATTTCAAATGTGTGCCATTTTTTATTTTTATTTTTTTAAATTTTTTTCATAATATTTTATTGTCAAATTGTTTTCCATACAACACCCAGTGCTCTTCCCCTTAAGTGCCCTCCACCATCACCACCACCTCTTTTCCCCCCTCCCCCTTCCCCTTCAACCCTCAGTTCATTCTCAGCATTCAATAGTCTCTCAAGTTTTGCATCCCTCTCTCTCCCCAACTCTCTGTCCCTCCTCCGCTCCCCCTGGTTCTCCATTAGGTCTCTCTTGTTTTCCTGCTAGACCTATGAGTGCAAACATATGGTTTCTGTCCTTTTCTGCATGGCTTACTTCACTCAGCATGACACCCTCAAGGTCCATCCACTTTCCTACAAAGGGCCATATGTCATTCCCTCTCATTGCCATGT
>NW_021911820.1:0-513 GCF_006229205.1 Suricata suricatta | reverse complement strand
CTCCTCCCATGCTCACACACACACTCTCTCTCTCTAAAAAATAAAACATTAAAAAAATGGTTTTAAAAAGTGCGCTGTTCCAAGATATACAGTGTGGGTTCCAGGTAAGTGTCACCCGGAATGAGTGACTGAGTGAAGCATGTGTGTCCACGCCACACGCCCCCTTTCCCTGCTCATCCTTTGATAATAGCTCAGCCGCATATCTGGGCCGCTCCGTCAACCTGTCAGCCTACTCGTCTGCTCTATGGTGATGGATGGGGGAGATTCTGTCTATGCTAAGTAAGACCCCTTCGCCGTTACTAATAATATCACAGGGATTCGGAACATGAAGCCATTAGAACAGTAATAAAAAGAGAGACTGTCATCATTTCAACCACAGAGCAGAAAACGAGGGATCTTCCGTGATTGTGGACACCTGCAGCTGTGGGGACCCAGCGAGGAGGGAAACACAGATTAGCCCGCCCAGTGGGCTGCTGGCCTGGGACAGGCCACGGGGGGCCATGAATGGAGATG
>NW_021911819.1:0-513 GCF_006229205.1 Suricata suricatta | reverse complement strand
CTCCTCCCATGCTCACACACACACTCTCTCTCTCTAAAAAATAAAACATTAAAAAAATGGTTTTAAAAAGTGCGCTGTTCCAAGATATACAGTGTGGGTTCCAGGTAAGTGTCACCCGGAATGAGTGACTGAGTGAAGCATGTGTGTCCACCCCACACGCCCCCTTTCCCTGCTCATCCTTTGATAATAGCTCAGCCGCATATCTGGGCCGCTCCGTCAACCTATCAGCCTACTCATCTGCTCTATGGTGATGGATGGGGGAGATTCTGTCTATGCTAAGTAAGACCCCTTCGCCGTTACTAATAATATCACATGGATTCGGAACATGAAGCCATTAGAACAGTAATAAAAAGAGAGACTGTCATCATTTCAACCACAGAGCAGAAAACGAGGGATCTTCCGTGATTGTGGACACCTGCAGCTGTGGGGACCCAGCGAGGAGGGAAACACAGATTAGCCCGCCCAGTGGGCTGCTGGCCTGGGACAGGCCACGGGGGGCCATGAATGGAGATG
>NW_021911818.1:0-513 GCF_006229205.1 Suricata suricatta | reverse complement strand
GAGTTCTTTATTACAAGATTTCCCTCCCTCATCCCGGGGTGCTGATGTCCAACCTTCTTCCAAGAATTCTGAACCAGGCAAGGGAAGAAACTAAGCAGGAAAGGAAACTTAAGAGACAGGAGAGAGAGACACAGACAGGCTATTAGAGAAATATAATTGCTGAAAGACTGAAGGTTGCTGGGGTGGAGTGAGAGGAGGGAAGAGAGAATTTATGTTAACATTGTTCTTTAAAATTAGAATTTTGCATAAATAAAAATAAATTGGGAAATGTGAAGATGCATGTGTATTCCTCTTCCCTCCATGGATGCTTTACCGATGAGGAAGACAATGAAGAGAAGGTGGTCCTAGCTCTCTTTCCTGTGACATTGTTGAGTCAAAATATGTCATTGTATTTTGCACACACTGTTTGTACGGAGCCACAAAGAAGACATCAACTCCACTTTCTAATTAGCTGTTGATACGATACATAAGAAAACAGTGATTATTAGCTTTTTTCCAGGAATTTTCTAGTTC
>NW_021911817.1:0-513 GCF_006229205.1 Suricata suricatta | reverse complement strand
GACGCCACTGCAGCCACAGTCCTTAAACAGGGGGGGCCATCCGGCCACTATTGTGTCCAAGCATTTGGACAAGTAGGCCACTGGCCTTTTCCAGGGTCCCAGCGTCTGGGTCAGCACACCCTTGGCCACCCCTGTACTTTCATCCACAAACAGGTGGAAAGGCTGAGTAATGTCAGGAAGCCCCAGCGCTGGTGCCGACATGAGAGCTGTTTTTAGAGTTTCAAATGCTTGTTGATGTCCAGGGGTCCATTGAAACTCACTCTTGTCTTTGGTCAGTTCATACAAGGGCTTAGCAATTTCTGCAAAGCCTGGAATCCACAATCTGCAAAACCGCCGACCCCAAGAACTCGCTCATCTGTCTGGGGCTTTTAGGTGGGGGTATGTGGAGGATGGTGTCCTTTCTGGCCGGAGACAGCCATCTATGTCCATCCTTAAGGATGTATCCCAAATAAGTGACTTGGGGTTTACAAATTTGAGCCTTTTTAGCAGAGGACCTGTATCCCAACTTGCCCA
>NW_021911816.1:0-513 GCF_006229205.1 Suricata suricatta | reverse complement strand
ATTGTGGAGTCCCCACCCCCAGCCAGAATCGTGATTGCAATGAGGGAAAGGAAAAAAAAAAAAAAAAAAAGAAAACAAACAAGAAAAGAAAAGAAAAGAAAAAAAAATCTGAGTCTCTCTTGATTTCCGATAGCTGTTTCTCAAGGCGCTGTGTGCTGTTGGAAATGAACTGGGAACTCCCGCAGTTTAAGCACTGCCCAGGCCTCCACCCGCCCCCGACTCCTTGTCGGAGGTCGCTTAGGTGTGGGCCCTATTTTTTCCTGTGGGCACCCGGGATTCACGCAGTCCGTGCAGGGGGCGAGGTGCACCTTGGAAATGCGATCCATGGTCCCGTTCCTAGAACGAAGTTCGAATTGCTCGCCCCCGGTGCCGCCGCGCTCCTGCTGCTCTCTGCCGCTGGGGGGGGTGGGGCGGGGGTCCGCTCCCCCAGCGCGGTGCTCCGGCCGCTCTCCGCCGGGAGAAAAGACGGGAAGTGCGCTCCCCTGTCTCTTCCCTTTGTCTCTTGGGCTCCTC
>NW_021911815.1:0-513 GCF_006229205.1 Suricata suricatta | reverse complement strand
GAAGGCCGCAATTGTAGAGTCCAGAGCAGACATTTAGAGCAGGAAGAAACATCTGTTGGCAGAGTGATGGAGTCAGAAAATACTTGCCAATATAGCAACAATAGGAGAAAGAAGCCAAAGAGAGAACACATGAGAATCATTATTGTAATTAAAAATCAGAAGACCTGGGGCACCTGGGTGGCTCAGTCGGTTAAGCCTCTGACTTCGGCTCAGGTCAGATCTCACGTTCGTGGGTTCGAGCCCCGCGTCAGGCTCTGTGCTGACAGCTAGCTCAGAGCCTGGAGCCTGCTTCCAGTTCTGTGTCTCCTTCTCTCTCTGCCCCTCCCCCTCTCATGCTCTCTCTCTCTGCGTATCAAAAATAAATAAAAACATAAAAAAATCAGAAGACCAGTGAAAAAGACCCATTAGGGTGACCACTCCACCAGGAATTTAATCCATCATTATGTGTCCATGTAGAGAAAGGGAGGGAGAAGAGGACAGAGGGAGAGAGGGAAGAGGGAGGGAAGGAGAGAG
>NW_021911814.1:0-513 GCF_006229205.1 Suricata suricatta | reverse complement strand
CCAGGGGGGAGGAGAGCACGCACCTGTGCCAGGACGGGGTTTGGAAATGACTCTCAATCAAGTATAACAACTGTTACTTCTGAAAAATCTTCAAAGATGTCAATTAAATAAGTAACTGCTTTGCCATGAAAGACACGCAGCCGCTCCCAGGGGAGCTGAAGGGGGTGGAGGACACTCCCGGGCCGTCTGGGCCCCCCCCACCCCCCTCCCCGCGGAGCCACTGTCACCATCACTGTTCTGCGGACGGCACTGGCCGGCACCGACGCGAGCGCTCCCTGACATCGAGGCCACGGAGCTCCATCAGCAAACTCTCTTCTAGGCCCTTCCAGTGCCTGGCGCCGGCTCTCGCCTGGACGGCACGGCCGGCCCTCTCTCCCCCACACCTGCTCCCTCTCCTGCACTCAGGCCGGGACACAGTAAGCGTGGACACAGCTTCCCGCCGGGCACGCCGGCCGCACCCCTGCCTTCTCTCTGCCACGTGCGCAGCCCCTGCCCTCCCGCTGCCCTCCCGGA
>NW_021911813.1:0-513 GCF_006229205.1 Suricata suricatta | reverse complement strand
TGCTGCCCTTGTTCCATCCATTGTGTCTGTGTTACTAAGTGTCACCAGTACTAGTCACTGCCACTGACCAATCACTCACCAGGGAGAACTCCGATGTCACTGCCGCACCAGCACAGGCCTATCTAAGGCCATGACATCCATCTGGATCTTCAAGAATGACCACTTGTCCTTTCCCATTGATTTTGCCACTTTAATTGCACTTTCTAAAACTTGGGGAATAATGTTGAAAATAATGGATGTCTTTTGAGAACAATTGGGGCAATATAATCATATCACTTAATGCAATAATACGGTGTGTGATATAAAACTCTTTTTTATTATATACCTCCACTTGCATCATTGGAGTGAATCACACTTAATGAGGGTTTATCAATTTATTAATATGGTATTGAGGTCTCTTTGTTAATACTTTACTCACAAGATTTCTATCAATATTTAATGATATGGTTTGTAATTTTCCTTTTTGTGAAGGTTTTGGAAGTATATATAAAAATTTTATAGCAATTTTAAAAG
>NW_021911812.1:0-513 GCF_006229205.1 Suricata suricatta | reverse complement strand
TGGTTCACCGGATCCTCCGTCGGCAACAGAAAAAGTCCAGCTTGCAATTTCCAACAACCTTCTTCTCCTCCTCAGCACACATCTTCTTGCACTTGCCCCGGCCAAGCCAGCATGGCTCACAAACGGCAAACTCACCTAAGCCGAGAAAGAGCTGCTGACACATCTGTCGAAGCCTGCCTCCCTCCAAGTAAGGGAGGGTTTATATGATTGTAAAGAGTGTTTTTAAAGGCCACCCTCAATTTTTCAAAGAGCTCTCTTTTTCTCAGGATGGAGTTGGGGAGACTTAATTTTGAAGCCAGAAGTAGGCACGATCTTTGTTCTCCATGTGTTTATTGCCTTGTCTGCATCAAAAGTAAGCACAGTGGGGCCAAGTGTCATGTGTACTACAGAAGCATAAAAATACATACCTGATATTTCTGTAAAGTTGCCAGGATAAAGATGACAGGGCTATCTTGTGCTTTGAGAAGATCTTCGAAGGTAGAGGGGAAGTTAGTTCAGTTCTTTTGAGGGCCT
>NW_021911811.1:0-1280 GCF_006229205.1 Suricata suricatta | reverse complement strand
CCCAGGGAGAGCACCTGCAATCTCACTGAAAGGAGATGGTGGCCTGATGAAGGTGAAAGCCTGCCCTTTGCCTGCCTTCAGGTGGCGGGCCATGCAGTGTGGACAATGAATCCATTCACATTGTACTTGGGAGAGGTGAAGACCGAAGTCAGCCAACTGTGAGGACACATACTCTGTCACGTCTCTCTTTTCTCCAGTTGGTTTTTGGTCTTCGGTTAAAGTCACATTGGCCATGTTGATCTTTACTTGGGGTTGTGTACCAGGGGACCCACTGGGGCTTTTTGCTGGGAGATGCTCACCACCCAGTCCCCCGGGAGTTCTGCAGCACTGGGGTTTATTGACTTACTTGCTTAATAATTTTTATTAAGGCTATTTGTTGGAAAATATTTGAAAAATATAAAAAATTTAAAACCCACAAAGAAAAGAAAAAGAGCAATAATTCAGAAAGTCCACAATTGTTAACATACAAGGCTTCCGGTCTTGACCATGTAAGCTTAGGAGAGTTCCTTTGCTCCTCTGTACTTTCCTTTTCTTGTCTATAAAATGAAAATTAAGCACAGAACTTACTCATGGCGTTGTGAGCATTCCTACGTTAAAAGCATGAAGCAGTCAGAAGACGGCTTAGGGTGATGTAAAGACGGAACAAAACAATAACTGTATCAGGCGGTGACTTTCACCAACCTGTGATTGCAACCTGTGATTGTGATCCATTAGACCAGTGGTTCTTTGCTTGGGGAGATTTGCCCACAGCGGACATTTGACAGTATCTGGAGACATTTTGGGTCACAAAGTGGGGGAAGAGTTATTTCTGGCATCCATGGGTAGAGGTCAGGGATGCTACCAAACACCCTGTAATGCACAGAATGGCCCTTTCAACAAAGAACAATCTGACCTCAAATGTCGGTGGTGCTGAAGTTGAGAAATCTTAAATCAGGTTAAGGCACATTTTATATGACAGATCCCAGCCCCTGCTTGCTCACCTTGAACTTCAACTCTCCCTCCAGCACGTCATAATCTTTTCCAGGGATTCCAGGTGATGGTGTCACATGCTTGGGAACACACCTTGCCTTTCCTCGCTCCAGCTTCCTTTCCACGTGTGCCGCTGCCTCTGTGACGTGGACACGCACACCTGTCCTTTGCCGTTGGCCCCCTGAGCTGGGTTGGAGATTGGGGACAGGGTGGGCCAATGGCTTTCCCCCAAATCTCTGAAGTCTTGTTTCCTAGATCCTGAAGTGATATCCCGGATGCCCTGAGGCTGGCGGTTTTTACCAACACAACCT
>NW_021911810.1:0-513 GCF_006229205.1 Suricata suricatta | reverse complement strand
AAAAAACTGCTAGAAGTAATACATGAATTCAGCAACATCTCAGGATATAAAATCAATATAAAATAATTGGTTGCATTTCTATACACCAATAATGAAGCAACAGAAAGAGAAATCAAGGAACTGATCCCATATACAAGTACACCAAAACTCATAAAATACCTAAGAATAAACTTAACCAAAAAGGTGAAATATCTATACACTGAAAACTACAGAAAGTTTATTAAAGAAATTGAAGAAAACACAAAAAAATGGAAAATCATTCCATGCTCATGGATTGGAAGAGGAAATGTTCAAATATTGACACTATGCAAAGAAATTTACATACTCACTGCAATCCCTATCAAAATAACCCCATCATTCTTCACAGAGCTAGAACAAATTATCCTAAAATTTGTATGGAATGAGAAAAGACTCTGAATAGCCAAAACAATCCTGAAAAAGAAAACCAAAACCAGATTTCAAGATGTATTACAAAGCTGTAATCATCAAGACAGTATGGTACTGGCACAAAAA
>NW_021911809.1:0-513 GCF_006229205.1 Suricata suricatta | reverse complement strand
TTTTAAAATTTTTACTCCTTATTTTCCTTTCTCCTTTCTCCCCCCCCCTTTTTTTTTAACCTTCTTGCAATCCAGATATCCCTACCTTAATCTCATCCCTACCTCTCCCCTCAACTGGACATACACTTTGAGACTGTCCACTGTCCTTTGTTGTCTCTGACTCCCTTTATTTTTTTTCTTTTTCTTTTTCTTTTCTTCTCCTCTTTTCGTCTCTTTCCTCTCCATTCCCTTTATTTTCTTTCCCCCTTGTAATGTGTTTGTTTGTTTGATTTGTCTGTGCGTTTGTGTGTTACTGTTCCCTCTGTGTTTCTCTGTCTGTTTTCCTTCTTAGGGCTACACAAAGAAACAAGCCAAAGTGTGCATGACAGTGAGTCCCAAATATAAAATATTCAAAGGCACAACAAGAGAAACCGAGAGACACCATTAAAAGAATATTTCCTGAAACGACAGGCCCTGGACAGTCAATAAGCCTCCTTTAACAGAGAAATATTAACAGGTGCACAGTGCCAAAGA
>NW_021911808.1:0-513 GCF_006229205.1 Suricata suricatta | reverse complement strand
AAGCCGCCGGGCTGGGGGTGGGTCGGCCCCTCAGGAGAGGGCGAGTCCGCCTCCAGCTTCTGGAAGGGAGGTGCCCGTTTTGGGGCTCGTGACGAGGGGAGGCAGGGCGGTGGGCAGCCACAGTGTTGATTTTCTGCCCTTTGCTTTCTCAGGATATGTGACGGTGTGCAGTTTGGAGCCGGGATCCGGTTCCTGTAGCAGCACGCGGCCTCCAGGCCCCGAAGGAGGGGCTGCGCGACTCGGCGGCAGTGCGTCCGTCCATCTCCGAGCAGATGCGTCCGAGCCGCTCTGTGCAGCCCTGGTGGGAGAGCGCGTCAATAAATCTTACAGACAAACACCCAGAGGCGTCGTGGACATGATTTGCGTTCCAAACCTCTGTGTCCCACGCTGGCTGTCGCCGAGGACCACGCGGAGGGGACGCGGCATGTACAGTGGCCAGGCGCTCCTCCTCGGGCACCACCCCGCCAGGCGCTCCTCCTCGGGCACCACCCCGCCAGGCGCTCCTCCTCGGGC
>NW_021911807.1:0-513 GCF_006229205.1 Suricata suricatta | reverse complement strand
TTAATAAAGAAAAACACAGACAATTTAAGGTTTACACCACCACCTATGAGCTGACCGACTACTGGAACTACAATGTCACCTCCACCGTGGCCTGGTAAGTGCCACCACCTCCTAGGGCAGCATGGTGGGCCAAGAGAACTTCCTGGGAGTTCAGGAGGCAGGCTGATGTCATAGCCGAGGGGTCACCAGAGCTGAAATACGATCATTCATCCTACGACTGGGTACTGGATGATCCCTGTATTTATTCCTTCGACCATTCACTAGATCAACGTTTCCTGATCACTTCAGCACCGACTCAAGACAGTACAGGGAACGGACACACACAGTCATCAGGGAACAAGTCAAGAGACCATGGTGTCCTAGAAAGGGAGGCGGTTACTGGGTCCATGCTGGGATCACACCTAGGGCTTTGTCAAGGGCGTCCAGGGTGGTGGTCTGTGGGTTGGGCCTTGAGGAACCAACCTGTGTCAGAAGGAGGCCTGGGACCTTCATGGCAGGGCTGGTAGACTGAGT
>NW_021911806.1:0-513 GCF_006229205.1 Suricata suricatta | reverse complement strand
AATCATTAATTGAAACCTTATTTGTTTGCAGGACGTTTTTTGAATATGGGCTTTCCCTGGGAAAATATGGGGCCTTTTCTATTGACTTAGTCGATGAGATAACTATATTTAAGGATTGCATCACTATGATTTTCCTGATAATATTGCCTTTCTATTCTGATCATTTACTATGGATTCAAGTCCAATGATGCTTAAAACTAGGAGATGGTGTGGTGCGAGTGTTTAGTTTCAGGGAGAAGAAATTAAAGTTGAAATTTGAGCAAGGAAAACATTTTAAAGAGAGCAAGTTCAATTAATCATTAGGAATGCCTCTTCAAGGGGGCGCCTGGGTGGCTCAGGTACTGATCTCTCAGTTTGTGGATTCTAGCCCCACATCAGGCTCCCTGCTGTCAGCGCAGAGCCTGCTTCAGATCCTGGCCTCCTCTCTCTCCGCCCCTCCCTTGCTCGTGCTCTCTCTCTCTTAATAATAACTATATAATTTAAAATATAACGTTTTAAAGATTTCCTGGTAAA
>NW_021911805.1:0-513 GCF_006229205.1 Suricata suricatta | reverse complement strand
AAATGTTGGCTGAATGGTGACGCTCAGGGCAACTGTGGAAGCTGCATGTCAAATTCAGCAGGGACCCCATAAGTCTGCCTTCCTGAATGACTATACGGAGCCAAATTTTTCCCTCCTTCCTCCCTCCACTCCCAAACTCCTGCTTTACTTGAATGAAAAATCAGCTTTCTCATCTGTTTCTAGGTTTGCCTGTTACAGCAGACAGCTTTAACACACTATGTAACATGACCAGATTGACTTTGATATTTTTAGCCCTTTTGACCCTGTAAAAAGTCAATATAATACAACAAACAAACTGAATGAGCAGAAAATATCCGATCTACACTGAGGTTATGGGGTGTGGTGGGGGTAGGGCTCCTTATGATCATTAATAGATGCCAATAAAATCAAAATTGAAGATTATGTGCATGAATCTCTTGTTCTACAGATACAGAAGCAAATGAGAGAAAAGGTGATACTAAGTGGCTTCCCTACTGACTAGTGTGTGGACCTGCCTGTGTGTACACACAACAG
>NW_021911804.1:0-513 GCF_006229205.1 Suricata suricatta | reverse complement strand
ATCACCGCACATAATTTTCCTCTGAACTCTGTGCTTCGAGGGGCCCATTTCGTGGGACCCCGCAGGGCTGAGAGCCTGATGAGCCCCAGGGCGGCCAGAGGAAAGCGCTCTGGGCGGGTGGCCTGAAACCACAGAAATGTACTCTCACAGTGATGGAGACGGGAAGTCCAAGGTCAGGATCGCTTCTGGTGGCGCCAGGAGCCCTCTGCCCTCGGTCTGTGTCCCTGGGGAGCGGGTGTCGACTGCCCTGTGTGGAGTGGGGAGCCCCCTCTGCAGTCCTAGGCACTGCAGGGCACCAGCGAAGCCCAGGGCCGTCTCCCCTTCTCCAGGCCTTTCACGTACTCACAGCGGCAGAGTCCTCTGTCCCCTCCTCAGGCCACGTGCACCGTTCCCAGGGGCTAGGACATGGGGACGTTGGCAGGGGCACCGTCCGGCATGCCCCAGGTGGTGGGGAGCCCTGGGCTGTGCTGCTGGGCTCTGGGCACCTCTGGTCTCTGCCTCCCCCTCTAGCTG
>NW_021911803.1:0-513 GCF_006229205.1 Suricata suricatta | reverse complement strand
CCCCGCGTGGCCACTGCAGGACAGTGTCCCCAACAAAAAACCTTCCAGATGTGTCCTTCCAAAAGGATGAGTCTCCGTGGTACCTCTGGGACTCGAGGCCCTTTCTAGAGAAGTCTGCAGGAGCTCGCTTCCTCAACTGGGGTGGGGGTGGGGGGGGCAATCTAACACTGAGCTCAGTGCCCAGAGGGAACACAGCAGGGAGGGCTGGACCCTGACCCCATGATGGTGGTGGGGGCGCAGGTGCCCCATGAGCTCCTTCCCCGGCCACCCGAGCCGAGAGCCTTCTCCTCGCGGCACCGGCACCCAGCCAAGCGCTCACCTGCCTGGGGAGCGTCGCCGGCTGCTCTGCCAACCGAGTGACATTTTGAAGTTGTTTAAAGGAGAAGTTACAAGTAGGAACAACTTGGGCTCTTGACTCCCGTGAGAGATTGCTCCTTTCTGCAATTATTTATGGGAAACTCGAGATCATTTGCCAACTCTTTTTTCAGCGATGGCTGGCAGCCAGCGAGAAGA
>NW_021911802.1:0-513 GCF_006229205.1 Suricata suricatta | reverse complement strand
AGGTCGAAGTGAGCACCCCTGACACTGCCACTGCAGTTGTGGCCGACTCCTTCCCAAAATGGCACTGGGCTGGAAGCTGTTCCTTCCCTTGCGCCAACTGGGTTCGGGATTTAGGCTACCCAGCAGTTATCTATGGAGTGAGCTTCTCCAAGCGCAGTTAAGTGTTCTTTACCTCTTCCCCAGAGACAGTACTATGAGCATGTTGAGTCTCTCTGTCTCTTCCCTTTGTCTCTCGGGCTCCACGCGCTTGCCCCGAGTTGGGCTGGAGCTGCCACCTCCCCTGCCCGTCTCGGGGTGGCCCGTTTTCCAATCTTCCCAGTTCGCACTCACTCACTCAGGTATCCTTCAGGTTCTCTTCCTTCGGGAGTCCGTATTTTCTCCTTCCGCTCTTGCAGATCAGAGTAATGTCCTTCTCAGTTCAATCAATGGGGCAGATGAAGTTTACAGAGCTCCCTTCCTCTCCGCCATCTTTCAAGATTTCATTCTTTCTGATCAAATATTATTAAGATATTG
>NW_021911801.1:0-513 GCF_006229205.1 Suricata suricatta | reverse complement strand
ATATATACCACATCTTCTTGATCCATTCGTCAGGTGATGGACATTTAGGCTCCTTCCATGTTTTGGCTATTGTTGACATTGCTGCTATGAACATTGGGGTACATGTGCTCCTATGCATCAGCATTTCTGTCTCTCTTGGGTAAATCCCCAGCAATGCTATTGCTGGGTCATAAGGGAGTTCTATCGATAGTTTTTTGAGTAACGTCCACATTGTTTTCCAGAGCGGCTGCACCAGTTTACATTGCACCAAGAGTGTAAGACAGTGCCCATCTCTCCACACCCTCTCCAACATCGATAGTGTCTTGCTTTCTTCCTTTTAGCCACTCTGACTGGCGTGAGGTGGTATCTCAGTGTGGTTTTGATTTGTGTTTCCCTGATGATGAGTGATGTTGAGCATCGTTTTATGTGTCTGTAGGCCATCTGGATGTCCTCTTTGGAGAAGTGTCTGTTCATATCTTCTGCCCATTTCTTCACTGGATTATTTGTTTTGTGATTGTGAAGTTTGGTGAGTTC
>NW_021911800.1:0-1280 GCF_006229205.1 Suricata suricatta | reverse complement strand
TCAAATACTGAGTCACACTCAGATGGGGTTAAAACTCGGGGAAGGGGGGTGGCAGAAAGGGCCCCTGGGAAAAAGTAAGCCGCTTAGAAAGCACAGGAAATAGTTCCCTCCGCTCTCCTGAGACATCTGAATTTCCAGGGGTTAAGGTACAGTCCACAACCTAGGTCTGCATCGCTCACCCAGGGGTGGAAGAGTAGCAGGAGGGACAAGTGAATCCTGAGGAAAGTACTACCTGCACCCGGAGGAATAGGGCTTCCTGGTGAAACAGCAGTGGATTTAGAAACGCGATGGCCTGCAGTCATACTGGACATAGAAAACAATCCTATGAGCCGGCCAGCTCAGCTGAAGAGATTTCCAGAAGGAATTGTGAAGGTGTTGCTTCGCTTTTGTGGCTGTTGGTAGTAAAAGGTGAGATGTGAGACGTTAAGGGGAGAACTGGTAAACTCAAATGAGCCGGGACTCAGGGGGCTTGCAGGAGGGCTGGTTTTATTCCCAGCTGCTCCGGGTGAAAAGTGATGCTGATGGTAAGAAGTGACTTTCAGGCAAGAATTAAATCCAGAGCACGGTCAGAAAATGTGGCCTGAAGATGAAGCCAAAGGCGTGATTATGAAATCTGTCGTGGGCACTCCAAAGGGGTGAGGGGCTTGCCCTGCCCATGCCATCCACAATCCAGCTCAGTCGGAAGCCGAGGTAAACAAGGGCTTATTTTCATGAGGTTTGCGAATGTGGCTTTGTTTAATACAGAGGTCGGCCGACTTTTTCTTCAATGGGCCACATGGTAAATATTTCCGGGTTTGTGGCCCTTACAGTCTCTGGTGAAGCTACTCAGACCTGCTCTGTAGTGGGAAGGCAGCCGCAGATCACAGGAAGAGAGTACGCGTGGCCGTGTTCCAATTAGACTTTATACAAACAGGTAGCAGGCCAGCTTTGTCCGTGGGTCACAGTTTGCCAGCTCTCAGTGTAAAGGAATAAACACTGTTGCAACAGTGTTCATGAGATCAAGAGCAGGGGGGTTGAACATGGACATCTTGCACTAAAGGGATAGAGGCCCTGGAAAATGGAAAAGAAAATGAAAATGAAAAGGGGGCCTGGAACCTCCCAGACTCCGGGCAGGAGGTTGGCTCAGAAGACTGTCTTCAGCTGCAAGTAAGAGAACATTCTTCTTCACAGGATGGATGATCCAGAGGGCGGAGCCGAGGGTCCAGGAGAAGAATTCCCAGACAGCATGTTGAGTCCCCAGTCAGGAAGCGTCATGTTCCCGCCGACGTCTAGAATCGCTG
>NW_021911799.1:0-513 GCF_006229205.1 Suricata suricatta | reverse complement strand
CTGTGAGACCAAACATAGGCCCGGTGAGCCTAAGCTGTAATACTAAATGCCTTTTGCTTTTACATGCGTGACTCGGTCTCCCTGGCGGTTTCTGGTTTTGGGGTGATATTGAAATCTTGGGCATTACAGTTATTCTTGCCTTCCTGGAAATGATGAAGTTACCCACTGCGGAAGTATTCTCAGAATTCTCTTTCAGCTCAGACCCTCAGAAATGACAGTGCTAAAACTTGAGATGCAACCAGGATTCCCATGACCTGACTGAATTGCTAATAAACTAATTTGCTAATAAATTAAAATGCCCTCCCTACAATCCCTGAAGGCCCAGGTAAGTCTTGGGATGGGCTAGAAGACATAGGATTTTATTCTTGGATGGCCAGAGTCATCAAAATGTTTTCTACGTGTACGTGGGCGCCAAGGAACAGCTCTTGCCTTCCTAGAGAGGTTGGAGAAGGAGTTGACGCCTGCCTGAGTATCCGTAGAATTTTCTACCTCAACTCGGAGTCAGGGAATCAT
>NW_021911798.1:0-514 GCF_006229205.1 Suricata suricatta | reverse complement strand
TTTATTTTTGAGAGAAGGAGAGAGAGAGCATGAGCAGAGCAGAGCCACAGAGAGAGGGAGACGCAGAATCCAAAGCAGGTTCCAGGCTCAAAATTGTCAGCACAGAGCCCAACGTGGGGCTTGAACTCACAAACCATGTGATCATGACCTGAGCCCAAGTTGGATGCTTAACAGACTGAGCCACCTAGGTACTCCAGGGGTTGGATAGAATCAAACCAGGTGGTGGGTAGAATCAAATCAGGGTTCCTAAATGCTGATTTTCCCATAAGCCAAAGAAACTGGTATTTGCTTCCCAGGGAAATAGTCAAATGAAAAGCATCTAAAGAAACAGCTGATGATGATCAAGGTTGATCTATGGTGTTGCTGATATCAGAAGGCTTTTTGTAAACATGAAACTAAATACAAGCTGTATGTCCCCAGGGCCCCTCTTCATCACTCCTTCCTTCCACCACTCCCAACATCCAGTCTGTGCATTCTTGACCCTCCATCTTTGCCAACTGAAGTTTAATGCTGA
>NW_021911797.1:0-514 GCF_006229205.1 Suricata suricatta | reverse complement strand
ACTTACTGAAGACCGAGCTACAGCCTAACTGAGAGGCAACACCCTGGAAAAATGAAATTCTGTCTTATAGGATATATTTCGAATCAGAGACCACTACATGGTACCCTCTCTTCCATAGCCAGAAAAAATTGGAATCCAGGCATGGTAATGGGAGTGTCTCTTCTCAAAATTTCACCTAATAATCCACTCAGAATTTTTCCTCCCTTACCTGGAAACTTTGCTGGGGAAAATGCTTCTTTCATGAGATACATCAATGGTTCCACTAAATATATGTTCTACCAAACGTTTACTGCATGAATAACATAAATGTATAAAGAAACCATTAAGACATTTATTTATATAAATAAAGTATACAGAAAAGTCACACACAAATAAATTAGAGGCATTTTGAACTCTCATATTTGCTAAGTTAGCAACAACAAGTAAAATCCCTACCCAAAGCTATACACTGTTAGTGAAATGGTATTCTTAAATGGTGACACTGTTTGGGAAACTGGGTTACTTACACACAGTG
>NW_021911796.1:0-514 GCF_006229205.1 Suricata suricatta | reverse complement strand
GCTTCACCGTCAGTCTCAACGAGCTGCAGAGCGGCATGGAGAAGACCCTGGCCCCCACGGACTGCCGCCTGCGCCCCGACATCCGCGGCATGGAGAACGGCGACATGGGTGCGTGTGCGCCGGGCGGCGGGCACCCCCGGGGGGACAGACGGGGGGCCGGGGACCCTGCTTTCCCCCACTCTCCGTGGTGGAAGAGATTGAGAAACTGCAGCTGCTGCCGGCCAGTCCTCTTGCAGATACAATACAATTAAATTACTAGAAAGATGAACATGAGTCCGTGACGAGCACGGGTCCCCAGTGTCACCGACACTAGGGTGACGCTTCCAAGATGGGGTGTGTGCTTCATCCAGAGCCGGCGGAGGACCGCGTCCCAGGCCGGGCTGCTCGCTCACCGTGGGGCCTCCGCAGGACGGGGGCGGCCACGCGCTGGCCCACCTGCCGGCCCGAGGGGCCCCGGGTTTGTGTGCACGGTGGGAGTTGAGTGGGGAGCCCCCCCAGAGCCGGCCTCCGCCCC
>NW_021911795.1:0-514 GCF_006229205.1 Suricata suricatta | reverse complement strand
TGGCTTGCCAGCTTTGCTGTCTGCCCTAGGCCAGGCTGCCTTTCTGAGCAACACCTCAGGGACTGGGGGGTCGGGGCTGGGGAGGAGGTAAGAGGTAAAGTCCTGCCTGTGAAACACAGACTGTGCAGAAGGAGAAGCGCAGGCCATGATCACGGTGCTCTCAGGCACACCTAGCCCCAGCGCCAGCGCACCCCTGTCAAGCTGCAGAAATTCCAGAGGCTCAGTCACTCGATTAAGCTTCTGACTTTGGCTCGGGTCATGATCTCATGGTTTATGAGTTCGAGCCCCATGCCGAGCTCTGTGCTAACAGCGTGGATCCTGGAACCTGCTTGAGTTCTGTGTCTCCTCTTTCCGCCTCTCCTCTGCTCATGCTCCGTCTCTCTCAAAAATATATAAATATTTTAAAAAATTTTAATAAAAAATTTTTCAAAGCTGCAGAAATTCCACCAACGTACTAAGCCTTCCTGAGTCTGTTTACAGGAAATAATCACGGAGCCTTCCTTTTACTTCTGTG
>NW_021911794.1:0-514 GCF_006229205.1 Suricata suricatta | reverse complement strand
TAATATGATCTATAATTATTAGATGAATTTGGAAATCATATTATTCACATTTATTTTAGTAAAAGGCTATCATTTCTTGAAACAAATGAAAAATAATTTGGTACTGCAAGAGAGGTGGGATGTAACCCCAAAACTGGCACCAGGCAAGTCTCTCAGTTGACAAGCGGGGAGGATTTGGGGAGCAACAGCAAGTACGGAGGAATGAAACTACAACCATCAATGACAGTTCTGTCGCTGCATCTGGTCTGTAGCCCTACAAACTCTTTGAGATGAGTGTTTTGTATATGGAAGTTAAAGAGTTTTATACACATTGCTAGGTAGAACATCTACATTCTGGGTTGGAAAATGCCTGGAAGTCCTGTGATAATAAAGGAATAATTGCAAAGTCACTGAAATGTTTCTGAGATGACTGCATAAAGCCTCCTGTCTCCTCATATTTTAATTCCAATATCATAACTAGCTCTTTTATACATCGTGGGACACAAGCTTAACTTGTGAAGTTAAAAAAAAAAAA
>NW_021911793.1:0-514 GCF_006229205.1 Suricata suricatta | reverse complement strand
AGAGAGAGATGCAGGGAGGGACAGAAAGAGGGAGAGAGAGAACCCCAAGCAGGTTCTGAGCTATCGGTGGGGCTCAGTCTCATGAACTGTGAGATCATGACCTGAGCCAAAATCAAATCAGGTGCTTAACCAACGGAGCCACCCAGGCACTCCTCATTATATAACATTAAAAAAAAACAGTTTTATTGGAAAGATTAGCCATTTTCATCAAAGAGAGGTAGAAGTTCATAGGGAAAATGATATAACATTATTGAGTGCAATAGTTTTTACGCTTATTTACTTTATCATTTATCTATGATCTTATCTCCTGAGGCTACAGACCTGAACTTCATTTTCTAAAGGGTCAGACAGGTGAATTTTCAGTTCTTTATTACATTAAAATTACCACCAGGAATTAATGTATCTGTGATTGTATGATAAATTCTGTTAATGTTTGTTCAGCAAACCTAAAACCTCAGCTTCAGGAATTATATTCCTTCTGCAACCATATATCCAAAGCACTACACTTGTAATA
>NW_021911792.1:0-514 GCF_006229205.1 Suricata suricatta | reverse complement strand
ACATGGCAAAAGGGATTTTGCAGACACGAATAAATTAGGGATCTTGAGATGGTAAGATTATCCTGGATTATCTAGGTGGGTTTAGTATAATCACAAAGGTTATGGATGCAAAAGGAAGAAAGAACAGAGAAGATTATAGAAGTAGACATCAGAGACAGAAGAGAGATTTGAAAATGCTAAACTATTGACCTTGAAAATGGAAGAAGGGTCTACATACCAACGAATTCAAGTGGTCTCTAGGAGCTAGAAAAACCAAGAAAGCAGTACCTTTCAGAGAACCTCTAACAGGTACACACTGACTTTTTAGCCCAGAGAGTCCTGACTCTCAGAATTATAAGAAAATAAATATGCGTTAAGCTATTAAGCTTGTGGTAATTTGTTACAGCTGTACCAGAAAACTAATGCAGGGTTCAACTAGGCATTTAGTGCAGTAATCTAGGTGAATGACAGAGACTTTTGAAAAAGTCACAGTGCATGTGAAGAGAGAATGAATTACTGGATGAATGAAATACTG
>NW_021911791.1:0-514 GCF_006229205.1 Suricata suricatta | reverse complement strand
ACCTGTGTGCTTCTGTATCCACACCTCCTCCCTGACTCTTCTGGGAAGGCCGAACAGGTCTCTGAAACCTAATGTATGCTCAGGTCCCAGTCCCCCTGACCTCAGCAGGTGCCACACCCCCGCCTTCCTACCTTGGGGAGCCCTCGTGACCCACCTCTCCCTCCCTGCACACGTGCCACAGGGGCTCTGTCAGCAGCAGCCCCCAGATGCACCCTGACCTGCCCACCTGCCTGCATCTCCAGCATAAAACCCCAGGGCAGGGGACCAGCCCTTCTCCCCCGGAGTCTGCAGTGGCCTCCCGACAGGTCTGCCTGCGGCTCCCCTAACCCTTCTCCACAGCGGGAGAGAGCAGAACATTTTAAACCTAGCAAACCAGACCTCTGGTGTGGAAAGAAAATGGTGCATCTGCTCTAGAAAACAATCCGACAGTTCCTCAGAAGACGGAATGCAGAGTTGCCACACGAACCAGCAATTTCACGCCTACGTGTATGCCCAAGAGAGCGGGAAACATATG
>NW_021911790.1:0-514 GCF_006229205.1 Suricata suricatta | reverse complement strand
CAATATCAACAAAGGGATCAGAATAGTATGATCTAGAAGGCACTCTGTGGCGGTATATTGATCATTAGGCCCCTGAAATGAACAGAGAACTGAATAAAACATAGACCTACTGAGTGGAGGCCTTCCCTAAGCCACCCAAATTTATAATATTTCTTTGTCCAATTTCCAGACGTGGGTTAGTTTAAGTATCTAGTGGTCCTTTGACTCAGAGAGGGATAGAAAATTTTGAGTTTGAACTCTGTTACAATATTCTAAGTATATACTTTGAGTCTCCCTCTTAATGCTTTCCCAAAGGGATCTCTGTCTGTTTACCAGAACTGTGTCTCTGGGAAAGACCATGATCAATGACAATTAAATATAAATTATATAATTTATTTTAAGGAATTAGCCCATATGATTATGGATGCTGAGGCTGAGATCCAGAAAAGCCTGGGCAGGGCAGGGTGGGGGAGGTACGTGGGTGGCTCAGTCAGTTAAACATCCGACTTCATCACAGGTCATGATCTCACAGGTT
>NW_021911789.1:0-1280 GCF_006229205.1 Suricata suricatta | reverse complement strand
TCTATAGATGACACGTTCCATACATACTCCTTCTAGAAAGCAGGGAAACGAGAGGGTGATTACAATTCCTGTTTTCTCAAATTATTAAACTTGAGAAAGTGGTAACTCAAGTGTGGAGGAATCAAACTGATGATATATTGCTGATGAGAGTGTACCAAGTACAGGAAGCTGGCATTTACTTATAAACTCACAACATTTTTCTATCCTGTTTTTATTATTAAAAAAAAAAAGGAAACACAACACTTTAAAGTCCCTGGACTTTGAATCTAACCTTCCTTTCTGTATTTGTCAGTTCATCCATATTTCATTCCTGTGGTTGCAAATGTTCTTTTTCAATCCATAGGTAACCAGAAGATGGCAAATGGGTCAGGCCCAGTACGTACTACTTCCTGCTTACCGTGGGATGTCTAGTGGGCAACCCACAAGATATTATCGGGATTAAGTCACACCATGTACATGAAGTTCCCTACAGGGGAAACCATCAACTCACTGCAAACAGGAAATTAGTGTTCAATCCACATTGCAGTGATTGATTTCTACATATCGTTTTCCAAATGGAGATTGGTTCAGGTATTAGTGTATTCCAGAATCTTCAACATGTAAACTTTAACGTGCAATGAAATGGCTTTTGTGATTTCATTGCATGTTAAAGATTACTTAAACATCATGAAAGCCATTTACGAAAACCCACAGCCAATGTTATCCGCAATGGGGAAAAACTGAGTTTCCCCTTGAAATCAGGGACAAGACAGGGATGTCCACTCTCACCATTGTTGTTTAACATAGTGTTGGAAGTCCTAGCATCAGCAATCAGACGACAAAAGGAAATAAAAGGCATCAGGATCAGCAAAGAAGAAGTCAAACTCTCCCTTTTTGCAGACAAGATGATACTCTACATGGAAAACCTGATCGACTCCACCAGAAGCCTTGTAGAACTGATCAATGAATTCAGTAATATTGCAGGATACAAAGTCAACGTCCAGAAATCAGTTGTATTCTTATATACTAAAAATGAAGCAACAGAAAGAGAAATCAAGAAACTGATCCCATTCACGATTGCACAAAAAACCATCAAATACCTAGGAGTAAACCTAAACAAGGATGTAAAAGGCTTCCCAAGACTTTTAATTTTTGATTTTTGTTGAGAACAGCAAAGATACATTCTCGTAGCAATGTCCAGTATAATACACACATAATTATATGTATCTCCATCCTGTCCTGTAGATTTCAAGAACTTCGTGCAAACCTGAAATTTTGTACCATTCGACCCACTCTCTTAC
>NW_021911788.1:0-514 GCF_006229205.1 Suricata suricatta | reverse complement strand
AGGCTCCAGGTTCTGAGCTGTCAGCACAGAGCCCGATGCAAGACTCCAGCCCATGAACCATGGGATCATAACGTGGGCCAAAGTCGGGAGGCTTAACTGACGGAGCCACCCAGGTGCTCCATTAACCATTTTTAAGTGTAAGTTCAGTAACATACCTTAGGTGTGCTCACAGCCTGTACAACCACCTCCACTATCTGTCTCCAGAAAACGTCCATCATTCCAAACTGGAACTCTGTACCCATTAAGCAATAACTCCTCATTATGCCCTCCCAGCCCCAGCTCTCCATCTGTATGTCTTTGCCTATTCTAGGTACCATGGAGAAGAGGAGTGATACAATATTGTCCTTTTGCGTCTGGCTTATTCCGGATCGCAGCATAATGTTTACAAGGTTCATCCGTGTTGTAGAGTCTGGGAGGACATCTCTTTTTATGGCTGAATAGTGCTCAGTGCGCGTACGCCACACTTTGTCCATTCATCCGTTGATGGACACTTGAGTTACTTCCACCTCCTGGC
>NW_021911787.1:0-514 GCF_006229205.1 Suricata suricatta | reverse complement strand
CAAGTGTGACCGATGTCCTCTGGAGTTCGAGAACTAGTGTACTGATGTCTGGTTCCCAAATGAGGTTTGAGGTTTGACTCATTGGATTTGTGGATTACACCTGCTATGTTGTCACAGTACCTGAAAAAACACCAATGAATTAGTATTTTATGTAAAAAATAAGGTAGAAATTAGCTGATCCCTGTAGGATTCAGAATCAAGTGGCAGGATTGTCCAGTATAGAAATAACTGATAGATTTGGTTTCAAGTTCAAAATCTGACCTTTAGTTTAGAGCTGTCTGGAGTGTGCTGCTGAGCTCAGGGGTAACATTAAGAAGCAGATCTGCGATTAATTAACAGTATGTGCACAGTCAGGGGAGCGGGGCCCACACATCTGTCACACTTAGTTTAAGGGAAGAGGATTCTAGTCATTATATTTTAGCCTCGGCTCTCTCCTTACTTCTCTAGGTGACCAGGGGCAAGTCAACAGTAATAAAAGCTGGTAACACTTTGTACTTTTATGTGCATCTTCTGA
>NW_021911786.1:0-514 GCF_006229205.1 Suricata suricatta | reverse complement strand
GACAGGCAGACGCTCTCCACGGAAGCCCACAGCTGGCCGGTACTCCCCAGAATTGCCCCATTTGAGGCCTGGAGGGAGCTGGGGGGGGGGCGGGTTGGCTAAGGTCTGCCCTGGGAGAGGCTGCCCAGAATGAAGGAAAGGCTCTAGTGCCCATGTTTCCAGCAAATTCTGGGCGAGCAGGTGAATGAATGAGGCAGAAAAGGCTGGGAGACAGAGGTTTTGATTCAACGGGCTTCCTTCCACATGGCAAACCGTGGAAACCGGGAGAGCATCATGTAAAGGGAAATGTCAGGTGGGGGGCGCTGGGAGTCAGGTGGGGGGCACCTGGACAGGCAGCATGCCGGAGGGGTAAGAACAAGGCTGTTGGAAGGACAACTTCAAGCCCCGCCTTCACCACGGACAGCTGGGGTCACAGCCTCAGTTTACCCATCTGCTCAGCGCAGCCAGGGCTCAGCACCTCGTGGGGGTTGTGGGAGCCCACGGGGAGCTCCTGAGAGGCCCGTAAACAAAAGAC
>NW_021911785.1:0-514 GCF_006229205.1 Suricata suricatta | reverse complement strand
GTATTAACCTGTGTCCTTCCTAGGAGAGAAGGGAGAAGGGACACATTGGTAACTTTATGGCCTGCCTCAGACAGATAGGAGGACAGAAGAGAGCTTTTCTTATATCTGCTTCTTCCCTGTTGCCTTCAGCTCAAAATATTTATGCTAAAGTGGCACATTTTAGGGTGGCCTGATGCGCTACCTTTCAATAGTGAATTTGGAATATTAGGTGGTTGTGGCACCAAAATGGCAGCAAGGAATTTCTAGAGCTTGTCTCCCTCCTCAGAAATGTCAACCTGAATAGTCACCTGCATGTGAAAATACCTTCACGAGAGCCAGAGATACCAGGTGATGGACCACAGGACCCGAGTGAAGCACAGACATGAGAAGAGACACAATGAGGAGAGTAAGGATAAATAAATCCACACTCCCCCTCCCTGCTCCCCAAAGCCAGGCAGCCCAGCAGAGAGACACACTCACCCCACCTAACTTCACTGTGGACCCTGGAGGTGGCCTTCCCCAGCACCAATCCCAC
>NW_021911784.1:0-514 GCF_006229205.1 Suricata suricatta | reverse complement strand
TTCCCACACCTCTCCATCCTTGTCTCCATCATCACACAACCTTTTTTTTGGGTCACCCTACATTAGTTACCATTTCTGAAACATTTATGTAAATGGAAGCATATGGTATATACTTTGCTTTTCTGACTTCTTTTACTCAGCATACCTCCGTGAAGAAGGCAGAGATACCTCCGAGTTATATATTACTAGATTTTTTTTTTAATTGCTGAGTACGGTTCCATTGTATGGATATGTCACTGTATCTATTTAACTGTTAATAGACTTTTGGGTTGTTTGCAGTTGGGGGCTATCATGAAAATGTTGCTGTGAACATTGATATTCAAGTCTTTGCATGGACCTATCTTTCATTTCTTTTGAGAAAATACCTAGAAGTGGATGGCTGAGTCATCTTGTAAATGTTTAAATTTTTTTTAAGTTTATTTAATTTTTTTTCCATAATATTTTATTGTCAAATTGTTTTCCATACAACACCCCTCAAGTGCCCTCCACCATCACCACCACCTGTCTTCCCCCC
>NW_021911783.1:0-514 GCF_006229205.1 Suricata suricatta | reverse complement strand
ACAGATTGAGGGGGCACGGTGGAGTTCCAATATTTGCGACAGCAGCCAACACTCACTAGATGCCAAGTATTTTGCTAGGCTTTCATCATAACGTTATTTTCATACAAGTAGCACAACTACTCTGCCTTTTTTTTTAAAATGATAGAGTCCAACAGAGAAGTTCAGCAGTTTTCTCCCTTCTTTTTGGGGACTTTTAGAACTGACAGGCAAACCCATGCCTTTCTAAGTAAACATCCATGATCCTGCCTCTATAGTACACTGCTTATAAAGAAGTAATCATTTTAAATGATCTTCTTAATTCTGCTTGTTGAAACCGTCATTAAATAAGTTTGCCTTTCCAGTGGCCACTTTTGCTTAGCGTGGAGGATTGTGTCCCAAAGGCACATATCATATCAGAGAAAATAGAGGAATTATCCAAACATAATCCACAATGTAGACCTGAGATAACATGGTATTTAGAACCTGAATATTACTTCAACAGGGATCAAGAGGTTTCTAATGTAAATTCCAAGCA
>NW_021911782.1:0-514 GCF_006229205.1 Suricata suricatta | reverse complement strand
GGCGCCTTGTGTCCAGGCGGGGCTGCAGCTCGGATGGGGTGGCACTGGCCCACAGACAGCCGCCTGGAGCCTGGGGCCAGCCCTGCAGGAGGAGCTGGCCGCAGCCCCCCTGGCCGGCAGGTCTGATAAATGAGCCGCGCCTCAGGGAGAAATAGGTTCATGCATCATCTCACCCGGCTATTGGCATTCCCATAGTGGGAGGAAGATGAGGAAGTGTCTCGGGGGCCTTCTGGCTTCGATTGTCACAGGGACCTTTCCACATCTTGGAAGGTGACTGCCTGTCCCACCTTCCAGGAAGCCCCCCTCCGCTCCAGGGTCCAGGACTGCTGGTCTGGGAGCTCTGCCCCAGGAGGGTCTCGGGAGGGCTCTCAAAGAGGCCATCATGTGACTCACCGTGGATGGATGTGGTTAGTGCCTGAGGGCCCACGCTGGGGAGGCCCATGACACCCCTGGGGCACTGGATTCTGTCCGCCAGGACATACAGCGCAGAGATTTGGGGGCGTGGGGTGACCAG
>NW_021911781.1:0-514 GCF_006229205.1 Suricata suricatta | reverse complement strand
CACACAATGGAGTATTACATGGCAATGAGAAAGAATGAAATCTGGCCATTTGTAGCAAAGTGAATGGACCTCGAGGGTGGCATCCTAAGCGAAATAAGTCAGGCATAGAAGGACAGATACCATATGTTAGCACTCATAGGTCTAACAGGAGAAACCTTACAGAGGACCATAGGGATGGGAAGGGGGAAAGAGAGCTGGGGAGAGTGAGGGACACAAATCATGAGAGTCTATTGAATACTGAAAAGGAACCAATTGTTGAAGGGAGAGGGGGCGGGAGAAAAGAGGTGGTGGTAATGGAGGAGGGCGCTTGTGAGGAAGAGCACTGGGTGTTATATGGAAACCAATTAGACAATAAACTATTAAAAAAAAGGAATGCTTTCCCTCCCACCTAATGTGTGATTAACAGGGCACTGAGTTCATGGTTTCTCCTGAAATATAGCTGGTGTCCTTTTTTAAATTTTTAAATGTTTATTTATTTTTGAGAGAGACAGAGAGAGACAGAGAGACAGAGAGA
>NW_021911780.1:0-514 GCF_006229205.1 Suricata suricatta | reverse complement strand
TGTGTGTGTGTGTATGTACACACACCACATCTTCTTGATCCACTCATCAGGTGATGGACATTTAGGCTCTTTCCATGATTTTTAAAAAGGAGTTGCCCTTTTTTGTTTGTTTCAGTTATAAATCATCTCCTAGATGCCTGAAAATAAGTGTTCACTGAAGGTTGGATATCTGAAGGTAAAACAGTAGATTCATAATAAGGGGGCTCTAAGAGCTGAGAAAAATGAATTTCTGGATCTGGGTGCGGTTTGTCAAAGTTTACCAGGCAGTACGCTTAAGGTATATGCACGTTACGTTGCACTTAAAACGTTTAAAAAAAAAAAAAACAGCACATCCAGTCCTTGCTAATGAGTCCCAAAGCCCGTGCGTTTGGACAGGTATCTCCTGTCCTTCTGGTTGCACTGGTGTCCTCAGCACTGGGTATAGTCCAGGGATCCCTTCCCATAGCCCGCAGGCCCTGCCCAGCAGCCCCCTTCTTTAAACCCCTGCTACGGGAGGGGCCTGCGTACCTGGAGT
>NW_021911779.1:0-514 GCF_006229205.1 Suricata suricatta | reverse complement strand
GAGGGAAAATGCTTTAGACTTGCATTTTAATTTCTTTTACTTAGGTTACTGGTGCTTGGTATTCCTTTGATCCCTGCCATTTTTGAGAAGATAGTGGTTGTGTTATCTCCTTCCACTCATTGCTGGGAGCTCTCATCCAGCATGTACTTCCTTTCTCTGGAACAGCCGTCACAGACTCCTCTTACCAGTCTGCTGGTCGTCAACAACACAGGTGAGAAATAGGGATTGCGTTTCCTCTTGGCTTTTATCATCAAAGATCTTTTGAAACACACACCTGAGCAGCAAAAAAGACGTATATTACAAATAGCCTGAGTGGCAACAGGGAGAAGTGTGTGTGTGTCCACAGATTGCTTTGTTTTCAAGTTAAGGAAATTGATGCCATGTTTTCAAATCAAGAAAAATAACGGACAGAATGGATAATATCAAATAACCTTAATGTCATGAAGAGTCTTGAATGGGCCACTCGTGCAGTAAATATCACTGCAGAGTTTGCCGGATACAACAGGTTAGGTAA
>NW_021911778.1:0-1281 GCF_006229205.1 Suricata suricatta | reverse complement strand
GATGTGGAGGTGGCTGCTCGGGAAGGCAGGCCCCCCAGCTGTCTGCGCAGGGACGGCCGCCGGGGCCCCTCCTCACGCAGCCCCCCAGGACCGGGAAGGGGCAGACCCTCCTCCAGGGGGCCCGCTCTTGTATTCACCTGCTTCTCTGCAGTCTGCTGCACGTTTCTGAGGTCGCCTGCGCTGAGAGACGCCCCACCCCGCTCCAGGGCACGTCCGGAGCGGCCCAGCAGGGCTGGGAGCCTGGGGGAGCCTGCCCAGGACTGGGACCAGCCTTCCCCATGTCGCTTCCTGTCCAAGTTCAGCTCTTTCCCCCGTTTCCTGCGGGGAACTAGCTGTGAGGATGGACTTGCCCGCCTTCTCCGCAGTGCCCGTGGGTCAGGAAGAGCAGAGGGAGGGCCCCGAGGTTCTTCACAGAGGCTCCTCCACGGAAGGTGCTCCCCAGAGGGCACAGCGGTGCTGGCGGTCTAGGATGCAGGTGTGGCCAGAGGGGGCCTGCCGGCCCCTGCAGGTGATAGAGGCTTATTCTGAGCAAGCGGTGGTGGGGTGTGAAATCAGAACCGCCGTTCGGAAGGGTCTCCTCGGTGCTGGCTGGAGAGCGTGTGTGGGTGTGGGTACAGATGCGGGTACAGATGTGGGTGCAGGGGCAGGTGCAGGTGTGAGTGCAGGTGGAGAATCAGGGCAGGGAGGGACTGCAGACACACGGCCTGAGGTTTGGCCCCTGCGGCCACGTGGAAGGCGGAGCCTTTGCCGGGACAGAGCCTGTGTGGGGAGCCAGCTCTGGTGGTGGGGGGTGCAGACGTGCCGACTTGGACAGGCGGGCAGCTGGGGGGGGCACAGCTGCTTTTCCATTCCCAGTTCCCTGTGGGCTCTGGTAGCCAGGGGGCACCTCGCACCTCCCCCTCGACTGGTGTCTCACGTGTGTTCCTGAACATCTGGAACCAATCCCTGTGTTTCCAACCCCTTCTTCACAGCGAATGTCACCGACTCCCCCGGGTGCTGGAAACCTGGCAACTTTTCCTTGCTGTCACATCTAGTCCTCTTCCCCTTTTGTGCCTGCTGTCCCATTCATTCCCTACCCAGGATGCCCATTTCTCCACTTTTCCCCCTTGGCCCGGTGACCTCAGACTGCCGTCCCCGTGTGCCCCAGGCCCATGGCCTCCTCCCTCTGACTACTCTCCCCGTGTGCTCCAGGCCCATGGCCTCCTCCCTCTGACCACCTTCCCCGTGTGCTCCAGGCCCATGGCCTCCTCCCTCTGACTACTCTCCCCGTGTGCTCCAGGC
>NW_021911777.1:0-514 GCF_006229205.1 Suricata suricatta | reverse complement strand
AGTGGAAGCATTCCATCCACCTTTAATGAGCTGAGTTTGCAATACAAAAATCAGTCTTCCTGAGCCACATGGCTCTCTACTTCACAGCAAAGCTGGCCAGTGAGGTGCTCCTGGTCAACGTGCAGAGGTTCAGTCATCAGCACGGTGCTGACACTTCTAATGCAGAATGGAATTTGGTGTAACCAGCCCATTGCTCTTTTGAATTTGCAATGCTAGCAGGAGCATGATGTATTTTTGTAGGTAAAGTCAGCAATTGTAGCACTGAGCTGCACTTTGGAACAAATAGGAAAGTGGCACTTTTGAGACCATAACTGCATTTTAATGACATAACTTTCTGCTCTCTAAGCATAGGTCAAATCGGAGAATAGAAACCAGAGGGAAATATTAGGAGAAAAAATGGTGGCATCTATAAATCTCATGCTTACCTGACAACAAACCTTAAATTAAATCTTATTTTATCTGTGAGAGAGGACCTTAGGAATTGCATATGTATATATGTGTATGTGTGATGTGT
>NW_021911776.1:0-514 GCF_006229205.1 Suricata suricatta | reverse complement strand
TTTCACTGTGTGCCACTTATTTATACTTTGTGTTGGTGTGTGTGGTATGAACTGCGATCCTATCTTTGTGTTTTGTTCTTGTGCGTTGTTTGTGTGCGATATGACTTCAGTGTACTTTCTCAGGTCTGTTGTGGGTCTATACCTGTTGTTTGTCTACCTTACGTGTATGTTCTGTTGTGTGTCCATGCTGTGCACACTCCGTGTCTCTCCTTGTATCGATGTCTATATTGTGTCTCTACTGTGTGCTGTGTGTATCCTGTGTTGGGAACGTGGGTCTGTGCTGCGTGCGCTGTGCATCTGTCTACGTTATGCTTGTGCTGCGTCTCCAGCCCGACTGTCTACGCGGCGAGCGCGGGCTGCTGTGTGTTTACAAGTGTGAATCCCGCCCGGCTGCCCCGGGCCTGCGTCCCCACCCGCAGTCAGTGCACATCCGCACCTCCCCGCGGCGCGTCTGGGCCAGCGGGAGGTCTGCGCCCTGCGCTGCGTAGTGTGTTTCCTCCAGCGGCGCGGGGCG
>NW_021911775.1:0-514 GCF_006229205.1 Suricata suricatta | reverse complement strand
ACAGGCCAGCTCAGGTGGCTCCTGTCCCTGAGCCCTATGTTGAGGGGTGCTGGCTCCTGTGGCCTGCCTCTCCCTGGGGGTGGGAGGTTTGGGCTCACGCGGATTGAGGTTGGAAGGTGAATTCTCACATGACAACCCGGTTCTGTTTACACCACAAGGGGAAGCAGATGCCAGGGTGGGGGGTGTGTGTGTGCAGGAGGTGATCATCCCAGGAAGGGAGTGTGCGGTGACCGCAGCACAGACACAAACTCCCGAAGGCATCAGATGGCTGGTGCAGGAGAAGTCCGCACATTCCGCATTTATTTTTGAATGCTGCAGCCCACCTGGGAATGGATAACCGGGCGCCTGGCCACTGAGTACAGGGTGACGGTACGTTCTGTCTGCATCAGAGAACACGTGAGTTTGGGGCCCCCAGGGCTGTGAAACCAGGTCAGTGAGTGGACAAGGCGCCTCGGGTATCAGGGGCCAGCGCTGCCTGCTTCTCCCAGCAGGACCCTGCTCGGCTCTAAGCCAC
>NW_021911774.1:0-514 GCF_006229205.1 Suricata suricatta | reverse complement strand
TGGAGAGCTTTTCAGTCTTGTCTGCACGCTAAGCATTGGGATTGATGTTGCTTCTTCCCTGGCTTTTCTGCAAATCAGTACCTCTGCCAGGAATCCACAAATACTGGGTGCTGCTCACATTCTTAACTGAACAGTTACAGGAAAGCCATTTGAAAGTGTTGCCAGGACTTGCTGGGACACTTTAGCCAATAGTGGGGCAGATAGAGATACTATTTTGTATTATGCTCAGTGCTGGTTTTTCATTTGAATTACATGTTCCTTCTACTAGCTCTCCTGAAATGTTGGTTAAGTGATTATGTTTAATAATAATACAAATATGTATATTTACATGTAGATTGTGTGTGTGTGTGTATTATAATCATTTACTTTCTGATTATACTTCACTTTGCTTGGTGAGATATTATTATTCCAATTTTTAATGATTCCATTCTCTTTTCTAATATTGAGGGATATACAGGCTTTTACACAGTTGCAATTCGAGTGTTCATGCAGTTTTATGCGGTGAGTTGCTTAC
>NW_021911773.1:0-514 GCF_006229205.1 Suricata suricatta | reverse complement strand
TTTTTTTTTTTTAACTTCACAAGTTAAGCTTGTGTCCCACGATGTATAAAAGAGCTAGTTATGATATTGGAATTAAAATATGAGGAGACAGGAGGCTTTATGCAGTCATCTCAGAAACATTTCAGTGACTTTGCAATTATTCCTCTATTATCACAGGACTTCCAGGCATTTTCCAACCCAGAATGTAGATGTTCTACCTAGCAATGTGTATAAAACTCTTTAACTTCCATATACAAAACACTCATCTCAAAGAGTTTGTAGGGCTACAGACCAGATGCAGCGACAGAACTGTCATTGATGGTTGTAGTTTCATTCCTCCGTACTTGCTGTTGCTCCCCAAATCCTCCCCGCTTGTCAACTGAGAGACTTGCCTGGTGCCAGTTTTGGAGTTACATCCCACCTCTCTTGCAGTACCAAATTATTTTTCATTTGTTTCAAGAAATGATAGCCTTTTACTAAAATAAATGTGAATAATATGATTTCCAAATTCATCTAATAATTATAGATCATATTA
>NW_021911772.1:0-514 GCF_006229205.1 Suricata suricatta | reverse complement strand
GACACTTAGCTGATTGAGCCACCCAGGTGCCCCAGCATATATTATTTTTAAAGAGTCCTGGGTTTCACAGGGTTTGTATATAGAACCCCTCTGCATTGTTCTCGCTCTGGCCCCATCTCCATTCCAACCCTGCCTTCTGGCCGGAGCTTCTGCTCGTCTCCCTCCCTCCTGCAGGATCCTGCAGAATCAGTGCATTACCCTGAGTAATGTAGCATTTACAAAGCAGGGTGGATATAATGCCTAGTTGTTCCTAGTCAGTGCGTGTTCAGGCACAAGAGCAGTATTCTTTCCAAGCTGCCAGGCGGAGGAGGAAGGCCTGGGTCTACTTCGTTGGTGGTGAGATGGCTTTTACAGACCTGCTCTCTGAGCCTGGTTGTCCTTTGTGACCACAAGCGTATATACATCTGTGAGGCTCCTGGCTGCTGGTAGCAGTCCAGCCTTGACCCCGATTAAAGCGAAGGCACCTGACCTTTGTAGGGAAGCAACCTGGGGCCTATGGACCTGGAGTGTACAC
>NW_021911771.1:0-514 GCF_006229205.1 Suricata suricatta | reverse complement strand
TTACCTAACCTGTTGTATCCGGCAAACTCTGCAGTGATATTTACTGCACGAGTGGCCCATTCAAGACTCTTCATGACATTAAGGTTATTTGATATTATCCATTCTGTCCGTTATTTTTCTTGATTTGAAATCATGGCATCAATTTCCTTAACTTGAAAACAAAGCAATCTGTGGACACACACACACTTCTCCCTGTTGCCACTCAGGCTATTTGTAATATACGTCTTTTTTGCTGCTCAGGTGTGTGTTTCAAAAGATCTTTGATGATAAAAGCCAAGAGGAAACGCAATCCCTATTTCTCACCTGTGTTGTTGACGACCAGCAGACTGGTAAGAGGAGTCTGTGACGGCTGTTCCAGAGAAAGGAAGTACGTGCTGGATGAGAGCTCCCAGCAATGAGTGGAAGGAGATAACACAACCACTATCTTCTCAAAAATGGCAGGGATCAAAGGAATACCAAGCACCAGTAACCTAAGTAAAAGAAATTAAAATGCAAGTCTAAAGCATTTTCCCTC
>NW_021911770.1:0-514 GCF_006229205.1 Suricata suricatta | reverse complement strand
CAAGTGTGACCGATGTCCTCTGGAGTTCGAGAACTAGTGTACTGATGTCTGGTTCCCAAATGAGGTTTGAGGTTTGACTCATTGGATTTGTGGATTACACCTGCTATGTTGTCACAGTACCTGAAAAAACACCAATGAATTAGTATTTTATGTAAAAAATAAGGTAGAAAGTAGCTGATCCCTGTAGGATTCAGAATCAAGTGGCAGGATTGTCCAGTATAGAAATAACTGATAGATTTGGTTTCAAGTTCAAAATCTGACCTTTAGTTTAGAGCTGTCTGGAGTGTGCTGCTGAGCTCAGGGGTAACATTAAGAAGCAGATCTGCGATTAATTAACAGTATGTGCACAGTCAGGGGAGCGGGGCCCACACATCTGTCACACTTAGTTTAAGGGAAGAGGATTCTAGTCATGATATTTTAGCCTCGGCTCTCTCCTTACTTCTCTAGGTGACCAGGGGCAAGTCAACAGTAATAAAAGCTGGTAACACTTTGTACTTTTATGTGCATCTTCTGA
>NW_021911769.1:0-514 GCF_006229205.1 Suricata suricatta | reverse complement strand
TAAAGCACAGAACCATTGAGGGCTTTGCCGAAGCAATGGAACCACTGTCTTTGGAATGCCAGGGGCTGGTCGCCCTAGAACTAGTCAGCCCGAACTGTTCCACGGTGTTCATCTTCAGGAATCTTGAGGCCCACCTCCTGGGCCCCTGGGCTTCCTGGAGGGTCACTGCCCCTCTGACAACCATGGTGAGTGACATTCCTAAAATGCCGATGGGGGGAAAAATGGATACAAAACCACAGTATTTGCTAAAACTTAAGAAATGATGACATGAATTGGAAACTCAAGCTCTCAGTTTTAAAATGCTTTTTCTCAGGCATGAATTTGCTTAAATGACCTGGACTTTTGGTTTCTTTACCTGTGAAATGGGAATATATTTTGCTCCGACTTTCAAAGATGGCATAAGGACTAATGCACTAAAAGAAATGCCAATCATGTGATATAAAAAAACCCAATCATGTTTGCACCTGTAAAGAACAGTATGCTTGACCTTGTATAGCCTATGAATGAATTGAAG
>NW_021911768.1:0-514 GCF_006229205.1 Suricata suricatta | reverse complement strand
GCCAGGAGGTGGAAGTAACTCAAGTGTCCATCAACGGATGAATGGACAAAGTGTGGCGTACGCGCACTGAGCACTATTCAGCCATAAAAAGAGATGTCCTCCCAGACTCTACAACACGGATGAACCTTGTAAACATTATGCTGCGATCTGGAATAAGCCAGACGCAAAAGGACAATATTGTATCACTCCTCTTCTCCATGGTACCTAGAATAGGCAAAGACATACAGATGGAGAGCTGGGGCTGGGAGGGCATAATGAGGAGTTATTGCTTAATGGGTACAGAGTTCCAGTTTGGAATGATGGACGTTTTCTGGAGACAGATAGTGGAGGTGGTTGTACAGGCTGTGAGCACACCTAAGGTATGTTACTGAACTTACACTTAAAAATGGTTAATGGGGCACCTGGGTGGCTCCGTCGGTTAAGCCTCCCGACTTTGGCCCACGTTATGATCCCATGGTTCATGGGCTGGAGTCTTGCATCGGGCTCTGTGCTGACAGCTCAGAACCTGGAGCCT
>NW_021911767.1:0-1281 GCF_006229205.1 Suricata suricatta | reverse complement strand
CGCCTCCGCTGGAGGGTAGTGAGGAGAAGAAGCACCCCGCGGGCAGGGCTGGGGGCTCTCCCTTCCACAGGCTCCTCTGTTAGCTTTTTTAGACTCTTGGAATGGGCGAGGGGCTCCAGAGCTGAGAAGCCGGTGTCCGCCTCTTCGCCCTGGAAGTTCACATCAGCTCCGTTCCTCATCTCTCATCTCAGTAGCCGGCTAGGTTAAGGTCAAGCAGAGGAGCAGAGACACAAGCCCACTTGTCAGACTCTGCTGCCCTGCTGCGGCCCAGCTCCACACACGGCACCAGCCTCCCTCGCATTCCTCGCTCTGACCCCAGGCAGGAAGCGTCTGGGCCTCGCCGCTGCTGAAGCGGGGATCGAATGCCGCTTTTCAGAAAGAAACGGACCGGGGCATTCTGAGTGACGTGGGAGCCAGATCTTGGCTCACAGCAAAGACCCATGAGAGCTGCATGTATGAGAAACAAAGAACATGTGTGAATGTGCCAGTGACGAGCTCCCAGGCCCGACCGTGAAACCTGGGCAGAGAAGGCTTTCTGTGCAGAGGACCCCCATGACCCCAAGTGCCACAGGGCTCTGGCAGCCCCGGAGAGGGCCTAGGTCCCCACTGTGGGACCAGAGCTCGTGGCAAACGCAGTAAATAAGCCGGGAGACGCAGAACCCTCTTCCAGCTGGGAGCGAGTCCACCCCGTGAACCACATACTCCGGTGGCACTGTCGGGAACTCCACTTTCGGCCACGGTCACTCCCCTTCTCCAACCTGGAGAGGCTCGGGCGGCTGAGGAGACTGGACCCCGAGCTCCCAGCAGCCCAGGCGGAGGCTAGACTGGAACTCGAGTCTTGTGACTCCAAGTCACCTCTGCCACAGCTGCCTCCCATTAACTCCCAGTGTGCAAGACTTGGAAAGCACCCCGCCAGCGGCAGCCTGGCCGCCAGACTGCTTAAACTGGGCAGTGGCAGCCCCGGGCAGGGCCCCGGATGCTGCTAGGAACCCGTGGGAACAAGGCTCCCCGTCCTCCTTGGCAGAGCCCGCCCTTCTGCAGCCAGAGTGCCGTGCCTGGCCCCGGCCCTTCGGTGTGCAACTCGAGCCCCGGCAGCCCCTGCCTCCCCGCGCTGGTGCTGGTGGGAGGCTCTGGTCGACAGGAAGTCACATCTCCTTCCTTAGTGACAAGTGGATGGGTGCTGTGAAGGCCAGCGCAGGCCGCTGGAGGGCCTGGCCCTGAGGACGGGGGTCGCCACGCTCTCTGAGAACTCGGGACCTGCGTGTCGTCAGCATGGGGCCC
>NW_021911766.1:0-2587 GCF_006229205.1 Suricata suricatta | reverse complement strand
GGTTCCTGACTAGCAATATATTAAATATATTTAATTAAAAAGCATAGCCCATAACAAGGATGAGGGAAATACTGCTTCAAATTCTGAAAAGTTAGAAGCATAGAGAGATGTGAATTTGTTTTGAATATCTGGGGAAATGTCGTTAAATGGTGAAAATAATATATTTAACACTTCCATGTTTCCAGCTCTGGGCCACGTTTGAAAAATACAGAGGCAATTAATACAAGCCTACCAACATCAAGGAGTTTATCTACACTGGAAAGGAGAAACAGGAAGGAAAAGGAAGCTAACAAGTGTGAGTATTCTTTATATCAAGCACTGTAAGAGGCACTTTGCAGCAATGAACACCTTAAACACTCACAACAACCTGGACAATGATTCCCACGTTACGTCATTTTCCCAGCATTACCCCCACTTTATGCAGGACTCACCAATGCTCAAAAAAAAAAATGGGTATCTTGCTAAGGATCACGTAGCAATATGGTTAAGCTGGTTTTTAAAACCACTCTATCTGTTCCTGCCACTATTCAAATAAATATATCTAAATACAACATACAGCAGACTGGAAGGCAAGGGTTGCTTGTAAGACAAGCTATGCTCAGGAAAAATCAGCTTTTCATTTATGTGGACTCAACAAAACATCTGCAATAGCTAAAAATCAATTACTAATGATTAGAGATGTGGCTTCATTTCCAAATTAGGGAGAATAAGGCATTGTCATTGTAGGCAGGGGAGGAAAGAAATATTTCTTCCCTGTAGCTGAGTGAAGGGAAATCGAGTCATATGTAATAATGTCAAGTGTCAAAGTAAAATATGGAATTATTAGTTAAAATACTCATTACTGGGGGCGCCTGTGTGGCTCAGTCAGTTGAGTATCCGACTTCAGCTCAGGTCATGATCTCATGGTTCATGGGTTCAAGCCCCGCCTTGGGCTCTGTGCTGATGGCTCAGAGCCTGGAGCCTGCTTCGGATTCTGTGTCTCCCTCTCTCTCTGCCCATCCCTAACTCATGCACTGTATCACTCTGTCTCTCAAAAATAAATATATATATATTATATATTTAAACCTATATAAATATATATATATTTAAGATACTCATTTCTGTAAATAATTATTATTTCTGAAATAAAAGGGCAAAGGAAAACATGAAGACAGCTTTGGGCACAACCAACCTTTTCAGTAATGGGTAGCACATTCACAAGTCATATTGTGAGAGCCAAATGATATATTAATATCAATGTTGAAATAGAGCCAGTTTGATTTTTAATGGTGATATAAAAGCTGCACAAAGCAATTCAATCATCCCAAAATATACTTAGTGACAATAATAAGTATATTTTAATCGATACTAACTACAACAATAAGAACACTGGAATTTGTCAAACCAAACTGTTGGGGTTTGTGTTTTGTTTTGTTTTGTTTTTTTACTCTCCAGGGTGTATTTGGCCAGAGCCCATCTCAATTTGGATTCCAAATTAACAACAGTAACGGGAGCTCTTGGCCTGAATTTCAGCAGTTTCCTGAAAGAGAACAGGCTTCCACTGAAGAAGATACATTCAAACATGACTCAATTTATGACTGAAATGAATAGAAAGTTCATGGTAGTTCTAGGATATTTAAGCCATATTCACATTCCCAAGAATGTTATGGGTATGTTTTCTTAGACACAGACTGAACTCAGTTGAATCTTAAATCCCATCCACACTAAGGGCTATTGTCTGCTAATGTAGATATTCGGGAACAAGTGCAAAAACTTAAAGCAGATTCATGGTGATCAAAACCTGTACGCCTTCTCTAGAACTGTGAATTTATTCTTGGTATACAATTCTTAAAGAATCCGTGATTCTATGAGTCCTAAGACAATTCAGTAACAGAACACGAATAAGCAGGCTGCATTCGGCAACTATGTGCCTCGCTGGAGGACTAATGCCTGCATCCCAGAACACTACTTTCAAGATTTTTTAAATCTTTCTTTTGTTTAGCTTTTTAATATAATTTCAATTTCAGTGTATGTAGATATATGTCAATTCAGAAAGAAAGTGCCACCAAACAGGCAGTTGGCTCTTTCAGAGACATTTAAATACCACTAAGTCCCAAGTAAAAGCTTGGTAACTCCATTCCACAAATGCTTAAGATAAACCATGTGCTGTGAACTAACTAGACCTAACACACAGCTACAGAACACTTCTCACACAATAGAATACATCACCTTCTCGAGCGCACATGAAACATTCCCCGATAGACCATATACGTGATAGGCCATAAAACAAGCCCACAAATATATTTAAAGGAGTAGGAATTACACAAACTGTGTTTTCTGGCCATAGTAGAATGAAACTAAAAATCAATAACACAAAGAAATTTGGAACATTCAAAAATATGTGGATTTAAAAAAATACAACTTCCAATTAACCAATGGATCAAAGAAGAAATCACAAGAGAAATTAGAAAATACTTTAAAATGCAAGAAAAGGAAAATAGGGGCACCTGGGTGGCTCAGTTGGTTGAGCGTCCAGCTTCGGCTCAGGTCATGATTTCACAGTTTGTGGGTTTAAGCCCCACGTCAGGCTCTTTGCTGACAGCTCAGA
>NW_021911765.1:0-514 GCF_006229205.1 Suricata suricatta | reverse complement strand
GTGGGATTGGTGCTGGGGAAGGCCACCTCCAGGGTCCACAGTGAAGTTAGGTGGGGTGAGTGTGTCTCTCTGCTGGGCTGCCTGGCTTTGGGGAGCAGGGAGGGGGAGTGTGGATTTATTTATCCTTACTCTCCTCATTGTGTCTCTTCCCATGTCTGTGCTTCATTCGGGTCCTGTGGTCCATCACCTGGTATCTCTGGCTCTCGTGAAGGTATTTTCACATGCAGGTGACTATTCAGGTTGACATTTCTGAGGAGGGAGACAAGCTCTAGAAATTCCTTGCTGCCATTTTGGTGCCACAACCACCTAATATTCCAAATTCACTATTGAAAGGTAGCGCATCAGGCCACCCTAAAATGTGCCACTTTAGCATAAATATTTTGAGCTGAAGGCAACGGGGAAGAAGCAGATATAAGAAAAGCTCTCTTCTGTCCTCCTATCTGTCTGAGGCAGGCCATAAAGTTACCAATGTGTCCCTTCTCCCTTCTCTCCTAGGAAGGACACAGGTTAATAC
>NW_021911764.1:0-514 GCF_006229205.1 Suricata suricatta | reverse complement strand
CCCGCGTCTCGTGTACAGAGCGCTTCCCCTGGCTCTCACGCCGAGCCTCGCTGCACACGGCCTGAGTTCGGGGCTCGGGGAACGAGGAGTCAGCGTGGCTGGGGCACACCCCCAGTGTGGGTGCTCCTTGCGCGGGATTTCTGTTCCGTTTGTTTTCTACTGTGCTGCCTTGCCTTTTGTCACTGAAAGTTTTGGAAATTTTTGTTCTCATAACGAATATTTTTATGTTTCCTTCTCTAACTGGACAGATTTCTTCTGGTGCTATTGCCAAATGGTGGGTGAAGGCCTTTGAGATTTAAGGCAGAAGTCATGAGGAGTATTTTGTCGGTTGTTTTTATTTTTATTTTATTTTTTTTAATTTTGCTACTATGTATTAAATACTGCATGGTTTGCCCAAGCTGAGATGAAACCACATCATGAATCAATTAGCATTTTGCATCTTCTTTCATTATCTCCTCAAAGTCATGCCTACGGCACCTCTAAACATTTCATTAAATCCAATGATACAGCAAAC
>NW_021911763.1:0-514 GCF_006229205.1 Suricata suricatta | reverse complement strand
AGCTGGCCTTTCCTGATAGGGTGTTACAAGGGTGGTCCCTCCTGCCTTGGGCAATGTGTACCCTTTTATTGTCTAATGATTCTGAGAAACCAACACCTAGGCCTCTAAGGTCAGAAGGGAAACTTGAAGCCTGTCGTGGAGTCTGTTTGATTCAGACCCGCGTCCTTACAAAATTAATAATCAAAATTAAAACGTGTAATTTAGTATTTTATAGGCTAGAACATAAACAATTCTACAAAGATTAAAATATATAAACTAAACTCTTCTTTATTTTTTTCTTTCTGTCTTATGTGTAGGAAACAAAGGCAAAAAGAAAATTAAATTTCCTTACTGCTTACAGCCCACTGGCAAGTCCTTAAAAGAGGCAGATTGACCCTCTGGGAGCTCAGTTTTTGCTAAAGGTGATCTTAGTCTGCCCCTCCCCCGCCCTGCCCCCTCCACCCCCCAGGATCCTGTGAGTCTACTTTAAACATGTAGAAATTCCTTTGGAAACTTCCTTTATCCCTACCCCCCA
>NW_021911762.1:0-514 GCF_006229205.1 Suricata suricatta | reverse complement strand
GCAGATGAATGGATGGATGGATGGATGAATGAGCAGATGGATGGATGGATGGATGGATGAGCAGATGGATGGATGGATGGATGGATGAGTGGATGGATGGATGGATGGATGGATGGATGGATGGATGGATGGAAAATGGATGGATGGATGGATGGATGGATGGATGGATGAATGGATGAGCAGATGGACGGATGGATGAAGAAATGGTGGATGGATGGGTGGATGGACAATGGGTGGATGGGTGGAAAATGGATGGTGGATGGACAGATGGATGCATGAACAGCATGTGGTCCGTGCACCCAGTAGATTATGACGTAGCCTTGAAAGGACATCCTGCATCAGCCACAAGACTTGACGTTGAGGACATGATGTTCAGTGACATAAGCAGACACAGAAGGGCAAATTCGGCCCAACCCCATCTCTACAGGGTCCCCAGAGGCATCACAACCATGGAGATGAGAGCAGATGGGAGGACCAGGGGCTGGGGACGGAAGCCAGTGTTTACAACAGGGCA
>NW_021911761.1:0-514 GCF_006229205.1 Suricata suricatta | reverse complement strand
ACCTGTGTGCTTCTGTATCCACACCTCCTCCCTGACTCTTCTGGGAAGGCCGAACAGGTCTCTGAAACCTAATGTATGCTCAGGTCCCAGTCCCCCTGACCTCAGCAGGTGCCACACCCCCGCCTTCCTACCTTGGGGAGCCCTCGTGACCCACCTCTCCCTCCCTGCGCACGTGCCACAGGGGCTCTGCCAGCAGCAGCCCCCAGATGCACCCTGACCTGCCCACCTGCCTGCATCTCCAGCATAAAACCCCAGGGCAGGGGACCAGCCCTTCTCCCCCGGAGTCTGCAGTGGCCTCCCGACAGGTCTGCCTGCGGCTCCCCTAACCCTTCTCCACAGCGGGAGAGAGCAGAACATTTTAAACCTAGCAAACCAGACCTCTGGTGTGGAAAGAAAATGGTGCATCTGCTCTAGAAAACAGTCCGACAGTTCCTCAGAAGACGGAATGCAGAGTTGCCACACGAACCAGCAATTTCACGCCTACGTGTATGCCCAAGAGAGCGGGAAACATATG
>NW_021911760.1:0-514 GCF_006229205.1 Suricata suricatta | reverse complement strand
TGCTTGGAATTTACATTAGAAACCTCTTGATCCCTGTTGAAGTAATATTCAGGTTCTAAATACCATGTTATCTCAGGTCTACATTGTGGATTATGTTTGGATAATTCCTCTATTTTCTCTGATATGATATGTGCCTTTGGGACACAACCCTCCACGCTAAGCAAAAGTGGCCACTGGAAAGGCAAACTTATTTAATGACGGTTTCAACAAGCAGAATTAAGAAGATCATTTAAAATGATTACTTCTTTATAAGCAGTGTACTATAGAGGCAGGATCATGGATGTTTACTTAGAAAGGCATGGGTTTGCCTGTCAGTTCTAAAAGTCCCCAAAAAGAAGGGAGAAAACTGCTGAACTTCTCTGTTGGACTCTATCATTTAAAAAAAAAAGGCAGAGTAGTTGTGCTACTTGTATGAAAATAACGTTATGATGAAAGCCTAGCAAAATACTTGGCATCTAGTGAGTGTTGGCTGCTGTCGCAAATATTGGAACTCCACCGTGCCCCCTCAATCTGT
>NW_021911759.1:0-514 GCF_006229205.1 Suricata suricatta | reverse complement strand
TGTGCAGAAGCTTTTTTATCTTGATGAAGTTTCAATAGTTTATTTTTGCTTTTGTTTCCCTTGCCCCTGGAGGCATTTCTAGGTCAAGGGGGTTGTTGTCTCTTTTCTCTGTTAGACATATTTTTTAGTAACTACGTTAGTCAGTAGAGAGCAAAGCACTCCTATTTTTTAATGCCTTTGCTATAGGAACATTGCAAAACGAAAATACAAAACAGGCAATCAGAAGAAGTTTGGCCATTTAAAAAAAGCCAGACGTTATCATTTTGAAGAAATGCAAATTTGAAGGAATTCTAATGGGCACTAATTTTCTCATCTTACTGTTGCACCATCCATATGAAAGTCAAGAGAGTGATCCCCTTTTAGGAGAGCACAAGGTCAGTCTTTAATTTTCATATATAAAATTAGTGCATTTATTTGTTTTATTTATTTTTTAATTTAAAAATTTTATTTATTTATTTTTTTACTTTATAAAGTTTCATATTTTTTAACATATGTAATTATTTTCCATCATTTA
>NW_021911758.1:0-514 GCF_006229205.1 Suricata suricatta | reverse complement strand
GACACAGGGCTCCATTCCATGAACCATGAGATCATGACCTGAGCCAAAATCAACAGACACTTAACCAACTGAGCCACCCAAGTGTCCCCTAGCATTTTAAATTTCTACATTTTGCAGCACAATTTTAAGGTAAGGGAAACCTGACCTAAACATATCGATCATTTGACAGGAATATTTTTAAGATTACATTTAGTTTATCACTTGATGATTTTTTTATATAAACATACACTTCTGTTGCCAAATGATATTTCATAGTGCATGTGTTCACTGACTTTGTTCCTGGAGTCTGAGCTGTGTAACGAGAGATTTTACATATCTTTCGAGAGTTCACCAAGCTCTTAGACTGAAATCAAGCTAATATTCATAACTTTCTAGTTATTTGATGAGGTCATTCAAATCTTGATATGCTCCACAATGGGACAAATCATGAGAAAGTATGTAACTTGAACATAATATTTTCTTTTTTCTTTCTTTTTTTTTTTTTTTTTTAGTATAGAGAGAGACAGAGCATGAG
>NW_021911757.1:0-514 GCF_006229205.1 Suricata suricatta | reverse complement strand
TATTACAAGTGTAGTGCTTTGGATATATGGTTGCAGAAGGAATATAATTCCTGAAGCTGAGGTTTTAGGTTTGCTGAACAAACATTAACAGAATTTGTCATACAATCACAGATACATTAATTCCTGGTGGTAATTTTAATGTAATAAAGAACTGAAAATTCCCCTGTCTGACCCTTTAGAAAATGAAGTTCAGGTCTGTAGCCTCAGGAGATAAGATCATAGATAAATGATAAAGTAAATAAGCGTAAAAACTATTGCACTCAATAATGTTATATCATTTTCCCTATGAACTTCTACCTCTCTTTGATGAAAATGGCTAATCTTTCCAATAAAACTGTTTTTTTTTAATGTTATATAATGAGGAGTGCCTGGATGGCTCCGTTGGTTAAGCACCTGATTTGATTTTGGCTCAGGTCATGATCTCACAGTTCATGAGACTGAGCCCCACCGATAGCTCAGAACCTGCTTGGGGTTCTCTCTCTCCCTCTTTCTGTCCCTCCCTGCATCTCTCTCT
>NW_021911756.1:0-514 GCF_006229205.1 Suricata suricatta | reverse complement strand
CGCCCCGCGCCGCTGGAGGAAACACACTACGCAGCGCAGGGCGCAGACCTCCCGCTGGCACAGACGCGCCGCGGGGAGGTGCGGATGTGCACTGACTGCGGGTGGGGACGCAGGCCCGGGGCAGCCGGGCGGGATTCACACTTGTAAACACACAGCAGCCCGCGCTCGCCGCGTAGACAGTCGGGCTGGAGACGCAGCACAAGCATAACGTAGACAGATGCACAGCGCACGCAGCACAGACCCACGTTCCCAACACAGGATACACACAGCACACAGTAGAGACACAATATAGACATCGATACAAGGAGAGACACAGAGTGTGCACAGCATGGACACACAACAGAACATACACGTAAGGTAGACAAACAACAGGTATAGACCCACAACAGACCTGAGAAAGTACACTGAAGTCATATCGCACACAAACAACGCACAAGAACAAAACACAAAGATAGGATCGCAGTTCATACCACACACACCAACACAAAGTATAAATAAGTGGCACACAGTGAAA
>NW_021911755.1:0-1281 GCF_006229205.1 Suricata suricatta | reverse complement strand
AATTACATCTTTGAGGACCCAATTTTCAAGTAAAATCACATACTGAATTACTGGGGGCACAAGCTTAACATATGAATTGGTGGTGGTGGTGATGGTGTTGGTGGAGAAACCCAATTTAACCTACAATATCTACTCATATAATTTTATGATTAAACATTTTTGTGCATGTGTGTGTGGGAAACCTCTCAGGTAGTCAATCTAAATATTCTTCTGCTACACACTTTTAATTTACTTCACTTGTTTCATTGTATTTCTGTTTTAATTATCTCTAATTGCAAGTAAATTTTGTAGTCTCTGTTATGATTTCTTCAGAACAAATCCATAACAACTGTGTGACATAATAATGTTTCCATGAGATATTTCAAATAATATATATTTACTCACTCTAATCAGCACAATTGTAATTTTTTAGAACTATAGATTTTCTGGCTATCTGATGTCAGAATGATAGACTGAAACTCAAGAAAACTACACATTTTAGGGGCACATGTGTGGTTCAGTCAATTAAGTGTCCGACAGGCTCAGGTCATGATCTTGCAGTTAATGAGTTGTAGCCCCGCATCTGGCTCTGCTCTGGTGATGCAGAGCTTGCTAGGGATTCTCTCTCTCTTTCTTCCTCTCTGCCCCTTCCCCACTTACACTTTCTCTCTATCTCTCTCATAATAAATAAATAAACTTAAAAATATGAAACAGAAAAGAAAAATGGACATTTTACATATGTACCTAAGATTATAAGGCATTTATATAGGCATGATGGAGTTCTATTTCCTAATATTCTTTTATCTGGTACCTTGGTATTCAATTTATAATAAAAAGCATTGCCTTTAATATTAAGGTATATAAACATATGTTAATATGTTCAAGGGACTTTTAAAATAATTGATTTAATCCTTAAAATCCTGTAGAAGTAGGTATTGTTTTTTTCCATTTGATAGATGGGGAAACTGAGGCACAGAGTGAGGCATAATTCTTCCATGGAGTTACTTGTGTAATAAATGTAAGAGGCAGCATGAGAACACAGGCAGGTGCTTCAGAGCCTGCTTGTTTAATCCTGACACTAAGTTGTCTCTTCTTTTTATTAACTATGATCCATGATGACATGCACCTTGTCACATCCCTTTGTTTATGTAAGCATCACTATCTTGTGCCTTGTTCACTTGCACTAAAAACCTACTATTTTTAAGTCACCTTTTTCAATATTGTTCAAGTATGTCAAACCCTGTCATTTTTTCCATTTTTAATATTTGAACATTCATTCCTATGGAGGTTGTCTTAAAACTT
>NW_021911754.1:0-514 GCF_006229205.1 Suricata suricatta | reverse complement strand
CCCCCCCCCCGGGCCTCTCGGGTCCTGCCTTGCCGCGTGCCCAGCTGCTCCAGGTCATGCGAAGCTGCTGTGCTTCTTTGGAAGGGATGACCACGCCCCTCATGGGTGATTTAAACACTGGCAATGAATTAGCGCAACAGGGATCCGGACCCTAAAGGACAGCAGAACCTCCAGGATTTATAGAAGAGTTTTGGGTTCGTTTCTGCTTCCTCTTCCTCTGCCTTAACAAAGAGAAGCCAGCCCCTTGGGCCCACCGTCTGCGGATCTTGAACTGCTGTGCCCGCTCCTACGGGAAATCTCAGGATTGCGTCTCAGCTAAGGCTGGAGGAAAGGTAAGGGCAGACGTTCTTGCCCAGGGTGGTGGTGTGGGCGTGCACGGGGGGCTCTCGGAGCTTCGACTTTCCGGGGCGGCGGCCGTCAGCCATCATCTCATCCCTGGGCGGAAAGCCTCGGGCTGACCAGCTGCGACGGCCCTCGGGCGTCCACAGGCGTCAGACCCGTGACCCTGTGACGC
>NW_021911753.1:0-514 GCF_006229205.1 Suricata suricatta | reverse complement strand
CACTGTGTGTAAGTAACCCAGTTTCCCAAACAGTGTCACCATTTAAGAATACCATTTCACTAACAGTGTATAGCTTTGGGTAGGGATTTTACTTGTTGTTGCTAACTTAGCAAATATGAGAGTTCAAAATGCCTCTAGTTTATTTGTGTGTGACTTTTCTGTATACTTTATTTATATAAATAAATGTCTTAATGGTTTCTTTATACATTTATGTTATTCATGCAGTAAACGTTTGGTAGAACATATATTTAGTGGAACCATTGATGTATCTCATGAAAGAAGCATTTTCCCCAGCAAAGTTTCCAGGTAAGGGAGGAAAAATTCTGAGTGGATTATTAGGTGAAATTTTGAGAAGAGACACTCCCATTATCATGCCTGGATTCCAATTTTTTCTGGCTATGGAAGAGAGGGTACCATGTAGTGGTCTCTGATTCGAAATATATCCTATAAGACAGAATTTCATTTTTCCAGGGTGTTGCCTCTCAGTTAGGCTGTAGCTCGGTCTTCAGTAAGT
>NW_021911752.1:0-514 GCF_006229205.1 Suricata suricatta | reverse complement strand
CACAGAAGTAAAAGGAAGGCTCCGTGATTATTTCCTGTAAACAGACTCAGGAAGGCTTAGTACGTTGGTGGAATTTCTGCAGCTTTGAAAAATTTTTTATTAAAATTTTTTAAAATATTTATATATTTTTGAGAGAGACGGAGCATGAGCAGAGGAGGGGCGGAAAGAGGAGACACAGAACTCAAGCAGGTTCCAGGATCCACGCTGTTAGCACAGAGCTCGGCATGGGGCTCGAACTCATAAACCATGAGATCATGACCCGAGCCAAAGTCAGAAGCTTAATCGAGTGACTGAGCCTCTGGAATTTCTGCAGCTTGACAGGGGTGCGCTGGCGCTGGGGCTAGGTGTGCCTGAGAGCACCGTGATCATGGCCTGCGCTTCTCCTTCTGCACAGTCTGTGTTTCACAGGCCGGACTTTACCTCTTACCTCCTCCCCAGCCCCGACCCCCCAGTCCCTGAGGTGTTGCTCAGAAAGGCAGCCTGGCCTAGGGCAGACAGCAAAGCTGGCAAGCCA
>NW_021911751.1:0-514 GCF_006229205.1 Suricata suricatta | reverse complement strand
AGTGGAAGCATTCCATCCACCTTTAATGAGCTGAGTTTGCAATACAAAAATCAGTCTTCCTGAGCCACATGGCTCTCTACTTCACAGCAAAGCTGGCCAGTGAGGTGCTCCTGGTCAACGTGCAGAGGTTCAGTCATCAGCACTGTGCTGACACTTCTAATGCAGAATGGAATTTGGTGTAACCAGCCCATTGCTCTTTTGAATTTGCAATGCTAGCAGGAGCATGATGTATTTTTGTAGGTAAAGTCAGCAATTGTAGCACTGAGCTGCACTTTGGAACAAATAGGAAAGTGGCACTTTTGAGACCATAACTGCATTTTAATGACATAACTTTCTGCTCTCTAAGCACAGGTCAAATCGGAGAATAGAAACCAGAGGGAAATATTAGGAGAAAAAATGGTGGCATCTATAAATCTCATGCTTACCTGACAACAAACCTTAAATTAAATCTTATTTTATCTGTGAGAGAGGACCTTAGGAATTGCATATGTATATATGTGTATGTGTGATGTGT
>NW_021911750.1:0-514 GCF_006229205.1 Suricata suricatta | reverse complement strand
GGGGGCCGGTGCCCGCGGACGCGGGCGGGCGGGCGGCGAGCACCCGGACAGTACGGTTAGGTGGTCCTCAGCCCGGGCCGCTCGGCGGGGGAGGAAGGGGCCACGCCTTTCCGCCCCTTCCGGCCAGTGACCCCCCCCACCCCGCCAAAGCCGGGCTCTGCACATGGCCATCACCGCGAGTCAGCGACCGGGGGCTGTCGGAGAGCCGACCCAAAGTTTTCTGGGGCCGGAGTCTTGGGGACGGTGGGGGTCTGCCAGCCCAGAACACAGGCTGTCCAGCGGAGTCCGGGTCGAGGCAAAGGCAGCCCGTTCGCTGGGTGAGGTTTGCTCTGCCTGACTGTAGCCGAGCGATTTCAGTGACGCTACGTTTGGCACTTGCATTTCGGACATAGTTCAGGAGGCGTCTTACTTAGTTCCTGCAGTTTTAAAAGTGTGGCTTTAATTATAGGCTGGAGTCGTTGGTACGGGCAACATTTTAAGGAGACGTAACTAAGCGGGGTCAGCTGGAAAATGG
>NW_021911749.1:0-514 GCF_006229205.1 Suricata suricatta | reverse complement strand
CATTACTCCAAATTCTAGCAAACCTATAACACAATTGTGATGGAGCCAGAAGATATTAAATGTCTTCTGAGAGAAAGGAAAAGGACCAATGAGGCCAGCAGATCTTTTTCTGTTTTCTCATCATGGCCATGTAAGAAATACTATGGGTATAGTACTATCTATCTATCTATCTATCTATCTATCTATCTATCTATCTATCATCTATCTATCATCTCAAGACAAGAATGTACTGACATGTGAGCTCTGTGTCTAACGCTAAAATAGAAAGCTGCCTCATAAAATTTTAAGGTTTCAACAATTTGTGGAAACTATGGGATTTTTATGAAGCTTTAGTTTATAGGACTTCACAGAATGGCTTTTTCTGAGAAGACTAGAGTAGAAAAAAAAAAAAAAGGAAAGAGCTCCTGAGGGGAAGTAGATTCACTTTGCTTTCTCCTCCCTTTCTTCTTCCATCCTTCTTTCTTTTTTTTTTTCCATAATATTTTATTGTCAAATTGTTTTCCATACAACACCC
>NW_021911748.1:0-514 GCF_006229205.1 Suricata suricatta | reverse complement strand
GAAGCAAGGGACCAGGTGTTGCCAGTCAGATACACCTGCTGGATACAGACGCAGGCAGAGCGGCAGGAAAGTGGCCCAGCAGGGGGTCTTCATGCCTGCACCTCCCCTCCTCCAAGAGGTAACAGCAGTGCAGCAGTGTAGGTTTCCGAATGGCTGCGAGATTGAGCTCTGGGCACAGAGGAGGCACTGAGGCACCAAGGGGGGGGGGGATGCAGAAATGAGAGCGAGAATGTCACAGGCACTGCTCCCCCATCATCTCTTGGTGTGGCTTTGGGCAGTTTCCAGGGGGCTCAACCATCAGCCCAGTTCTCCAGTCCTCCCCGCACAGCCCGGAACACTATTTCCACAATAAGCTCTTAATACAGGATAACTTTGGTTGTTTGCAGCTAAGGACGCTGTCCAAGATAGTGTCTTGAAACCAGAGTCCTCATGATGTAAGTGACTTAATATTTGTGAAGCACATAGTGCCTGACAAATTAGCACTATACGTGTGATTTGCCTCAAAATGTTTTTT
>NW_021911747.1:0-514 GCF_006229205.1 Suricata suricatta | reverse complement strand
GGGCTCAGTCAGTTAAGCTCTGACTCCAGGCTTCAACTCAGGTCATGATCTCAGGGTTTGTTGAACCCAGCCCGGAATAGCACCACGTGCTGACAGCACAGGGCCTGCGTGGGAATCCCTCTCTCTCCCTTGTGTCTGCTACTCCCCGCCTCGGGTTCAAGCTAGGTCGCTCTCGCTCTCCCTCTCCACGTTAAAAATTAAAAACTAAATTGCTATAAAGGACATGTTTCTGGACAATGGGAGAGATGTAAATGCAGACTAGTATCAGTGGCTAATTCTTTAGCAGCCTCAGAGCAGAAAGGATATGGGTCTTGTGGAAGATACAAGAATGGGAGCTTAGTGCCTGCCAAGGGGCGTGGGGTATCTGGTTAACACCTTCAGCTATAGTCCGAGCCCTAGGACACACCCCAGGTGAAGGGGTGTACCAATCAGCCCACAAAGCGACCAAAGACTGAACCTGATCAGCTCAGACACTATTTGGATTAAAAGACTGTGCCTCCCGCCCCCATTCCCA
>NW_021911746.1:0-514 GCF_006229205.1 Suricata suricatta | reverse complement strand
TCATAACTCATGCCCACCGAACGGATGCAGATTAGAAGGAAAGAAATGGAAAGGAATGAAAACGATTATGGAAGGACTGTTATTGGGTTTTTAAAAATTTTTTTAATTTACAGAAGTGTAATAGTAAATGCATTTACTGTAAGAGCAATAGGAAGGTTAATATTTAGGTGATAGTTGATAATTATGTTGACGAACAGTTGATAATAAAGTGATAATTAGCCATGGGGCAGCATAGGAGAAAAATCTTTTTTTTTAAGTATTTTTAAATGTTTACTGATTTTTGAGAGAGAGGCAGAAGGGCAGAGAGGGAGACATAGAATCTGAAGCGGGTTCCAGGCTCTGAGCTGTCAGCACAGAGCCCGACGTGGGGCTCAAACTCATAGACTGCAGATCATGACCTGAGCCGAAGTCAGACCTTTAACTGACTGAGCCACCCTGGTGCCCCAGGAGAAAAATCCTTCAATACTGCACCAAAAATATCTGGCGCTAGGACTTATTGTAGCCTACTATAATC
>NW_021911745.1:0-514 GCF_006229205.1 Suricata suricatta | reverse complement strand
ATAGGACCTCAAAGATACCTGAGTGAGTGGGGGCGAATGGGGGAGATCCGAGGACAGGCCAGCCAGGGACGGGCAAGGGAGGGAAGATCCCCAGCCCAACGTGGCGCAAGTGCGGGGTGCCCGGGAAACAAAGGGAAGAGACAGAGTCGGAACGCGCTCATGGAGCTGTCTCTGGGGAAGAGGTATAGAATGCTTGGCTATGCTTGGAGACAGAAACCCACTCCATAGATAACTGCTGGGTAGCCGGAATTCCGAACCGGGGTGGCGCAAGAGAAGGAATAGCCCCCAGCCCTAAGCCATCTCGGCGGGGAATCAGAGGCGTCTGTGGCGGCGAGAAGCAGCTGCGCTGGGGAGGCGCGCTCCGCGGCGGGAAGCGGCCCGAGCAGCGACTGCGCCAGGCGCGAGCAATTCAAACTTGGTTTTGGGAACGGGACCACGGACCGCATTTCAATGGCACACCCTGCCCCCTGCACGGACTGCGCGAATTCCGGGTCCCCACAGGGAAGAAATAAGG
>NW_021911744.1:0-1281 GCF_006229205.1 Suricata suricatta | reverse complement strand
GGAGAGAAAGAAAGGGAATTGATCAGACAGCAGGTGGCCCGAGAAAGCTCCCCACAGCCCAGATCGGCCTGGAATTTAATAAGGGACAGGAATTAAGAGTGGTGGGTGGATGGGCGTCCCTGCTGGTCCCTCTGGGCCCGGCCCCTGGGAGGAGGAGGGGTGAGCAGGCGGGCCCCTGGGGTGGACGCCCACTTGTGTCTTTGGAGGCTGAGGGCGAGAATAAGAGGAGACGGAGAGGGAGAGATGCAGGCCGGAGGAGAAAGAGCAAATCGCCGCCGGAATCCCCAGGGGTCGGAGATTCTTGCGTGACCCTGTGCGGGGTCTGTGTAGCCGGACGCGCCTGCTTCCTCCCTTCTTTCCTCTCGCGTGGCCTGCGTGCCCTGGGACCAGATGCTGGCTAAGCAGTCCACAGCGGATGTCGGCCCCTGCAGGTCTCGGCCTCCCGGTAGGGGCAGGGACTCAGGAGAGGGGCGTGTGATCCGAGCCCTCAAGATGCTCAGTCTAGTGAGAGGCAAAGACAGGCACCCAGGGACTCACCTGGTTGACGTCACGGTGGAAGTGGTCTGTGTCGAGTCCGGGGGTGGCCCAGCTCTGACCAGTGGGCCAGGCGGGCCTCACAGAGCCCGGCCCTGGAGCTGGGACCTGGAAAACAAGTCAGAGCCACAGACAGGCAGACAGGAAGGGCGGTCCTCGCAAGGGGGAGAGCTGGGGGACACCTGGGGGCCCAGTCGGTTACGTGTCTGACTCCTGATTTCGGCTCAGGCCATGATCTTGAGGTCCGTGGGTTTGAGCGCCAGGTCGGATCTGTGCAGACAGTGTGGAGCCTGCTTGGAATCTCTCTGTCTCTCCCTCACTCTCTGCGCCTCCACTGCTCACACACACGCACTCTTTCTAAATAAATAAATAAACGTTTTTAAAAACAGAGAGGCTTTGGAAAAGGCTTGGGGGTGACTGATGGGCACAGTGTGTAGGGAGATGTAGGGTGTGGGAGCAGGAGAAGCTAACAGTCCATGGGCTTCCCCTCCGACACCTCATGAGCCTCTGGGGCTCCCTCCACACCCACGTCTACACCCCACGGTCAGCAGGCCACCAGCAGGTGCTGGAATACATTGTTTTTTCCTGGTGCTTTTGGGACTTGGGTCTTGCTGTTCTCCCTGTCCAGAATTTCCTTCTTTACCTCCTCCACCAGGTTGACACTCCCTATAATTTTCAAGTAATTTATAAGTAAATGCCATTCTGCTGCAGCTTGCCTGGCCTTACCCATGCTCCTCAGCTCATTGA
>NW_021911743.1:0-514 GCF_006229205.1 Suricata suricatta | reverse complement strand
TCTTGAAATTAAAGACAACAGCATTTTAAGTCTATAGTATTAGGATAAACTAAGAAAACTAGAATGTAATTACTTCTTTAGAAAACAGGTGATCATAGTAAAGAATTCGGGTTTTCCTCAATCTAACTCTATGTAGCCCTTACTAAAAAGTGCATAGTACACAGGGATTTAGTTCATAGAAGTATACTCATAAACTAGAGAAGTAGTAATTTTGCTTTGTGTTTCAATTACACTTTAAGAGATTTTTTTTAAGTTTAAATTACATTTTATTAATTTTTGAAAGACAGAGACAGAGCATGAGCAAGGGAGAAGCAGAGAGAGAGAGAGAGAGAGAGAGAGAGAGAGAGAGAGAGAGAGAGAGAGAGAGAGAGAGAGAGAGAGAGACAGAATCAGAAGCAGGCTCCAGGCTCTAAGCTAGCGGTCTGCACAGAGCCCGATGCGGGGCTTGAACCCAGGAACTGTGAGATCATGACCTGAGCCAAAGACGGACGCTCAGAAGACTGAGCCACCCGGG
>NW_021911742.1:0-514 GCF_006229205.1 Suricata suricatta | reverse complement strand
AGCTGTGATTTGTAGAGAGAAATGGCACCTGCTAACAAACCGACATGAAAAATTGTGAAATGTGATCAAGTGAACAATCCTTGTCTCAATGCATCTGCTTTGGAAATCTAGATATTCAAATTTTAGCATCAAGTGGAATGTTTTTGTATAATACTATGTGCAGAAGGGACTATTTTAGTCTTGGTGTTGACTGAGCACCCGATGTAGTAAATGTGCCGTTTCAAAATTTGAGAGACTACTGCACGGGAGTGTAAAAGACAGAACCCAAACTGGCTTTGTGACTCTTGACCCCTCAGCCGCATTTGGGGGTGTGACAAGGTGCAGAGTTAGAATCTTGAAGCAACCTCTGAATTATGCTCTAAATCTCACCCTCTCCAGAAAAGCGTGCCTGCCCCTATCCTCAGGCGCAGGGAGAATAGCTTCATCCAGACCTCTTGGAGGGTTTCATAAGTGTCCTTCACACTTTGGGGGACAGAGTTGACTGGAACTTGACTCAGCCCTATGAAATCTAAAG
>NW_021911741.1:0-514 GCF_006229205.1 Suricata suricatta | reverse complement strand
TTTCTTCTCTAATTGCCTCATTAACGCAATCATTCTCTACCAGGGTGGTTTTTAACCTCCACATTTTTGGAAGTTTCCAGACTTTTTCTTGTGGTTCTTTTCAAGTTTCATAGCATTGTGATCTGAAACTGTTCATGGTATGATCTCTATTCATTTATACTTTTGGAGGGCTGCTTTATGCCCCAGTATGTGATCAGTCTTGGAGAATGTGCCATGTGCACTCGAGAAGGTGAATTTCCTATCTTCAAGATGCAGATTTCTATCAGTTCCATCTGTTCCAATGTGTCGTTCAGGTCCATTGTTTCCTTAGTGATTTTCTGTCTGGTTGATCTATCCCTTGTTGTCAGTGGAGTATTAAAATCCCCTGCAATTAGCACATTTTATCAATAAGATTGTTTCTTTCTGTGATTGTTTTATGTATTTGGGCGCTCCCAAATTTGGTGCATAGATATTTATAATTGTTAGCTCTCCTGATGGAGAGATCCTGTAATTATTATAAAATGTCCATCTTCAT
>NW_021911740.1:0-514 GCF_006229205.1 Suricata suricatta | reverse complement strand
GTATTGCTAGAGCAATAAAGAAAAATCTAAGTGGTTGATCTGAACTCCAAATTTCTCCTCTTGAGTGTGGCAGATTTTTATGTTTTGCTCTGTGATTTTTGATATTTCATTTATTTGTTCTTCTAAGGTCTGTAATAAAGCTTTCTGTGGAAGAAGGGGTGGTCCCGCCACTGAAAGATGCACTCCCCACTATCTCTGTTCTCTGGACCCTCAGAGCCAGGACTTAGTCTGGTTACCCACATTGTGGTTTCCATCTTGTCCATTTCTTAAAACTGTTGACCATTACCTTTTTCTGATTAGAAAAAAAAAAAAAACCAAGTAATTGTTACACCTCTTTCCATCCATATCCCATTAGAGTCTTTGTGGCAGTGCATGGGAAAATGGCAAGGATTCTACTAAACTTCATTTTAGTTCTCTGACCCTCAGTTTCTTCTTCTGAGATTTTACTCCATGAGGAAATCATTCTCTATCCTGATTATTTCTAGAATTCCCTACACAGCACTGTCTACAGATT
>NW_021911739.1:0-514 GCF_006229205.1 Suricata suricatta | reverse complement strand
GCCTCCTTGTGCACATGATTACACTCTGGTTTTTTTCTCCTGTCTATCTGTCTCATGTCAATTTCATTTTTTAGTCCGGCTGGAAGAACCTTGGATCAAACTGTATTACGATGCATGAGGGTGGGGGGAAACTCACTGTACATTGTGTGGCAAAGGGTGCTGGCCTAAGGAACTGTGAAAGTGAATGAAATCTATGGACAAAAGGAAAAATGTACTGTATATAAACAGTGGACTCTATCTCATAAAGTTCTTTCCCATCAGGGTGGTAGCAAACAGGGTGGTAGAAAACACCACATCTGTGATCTGGAACGGGCAATGAATTACTTAATGGCAGGTGGTGGGAGCCAACTTTCTCACTACTGGAGTAGGAAGTTTCAGACCAGCAAAGGGAGAAGATCACAATGTCCACGTGACGGTGGAGCAGGTTGGAGACATCAGTGTAAACTCATCTGTACACTTAATATAGATACAGAGAGGTCCACGGAGAAAACTTTACAATTAAATGTGTATACAT
>NW_021911738.1:0-514 GCF_006229205.1 Suricata suricatta | reverse complement strand
TTTTTTTCTCTGAGACATCTCCTGTATTGCTCATGAAGTTGCTTTCTTCTGCTTAATTTTTGTTATTTTTACCTTTTAGGAGTTCTGCGTCTGGGTTTGAAATTTACACTTAAAACAGTGTAGGAAGCCTGTGTTCTGAAGGTAGTGCAAGTGCACAAGTAAGGGTTTGAAGCAGCATCAAGCGACCACACGAGGTATTTATTTTTTGTTTGTTCAGCATGGAATTAAAAAAATATCCCATTGGCATGTGTGAATCTTATCTGCTGAGTACCATTTCCTTTAGTTGCCATAGGAGTTGAACGGTGCATTGAGAGCAGGCACTAAATCAGGAGTCAGTGGTCATTTTTGCTAGTGATTTTCCTACTTGTATCTGTCATTCATAGATAGATGGATAGACAGACATCTTTTATTCATATTTTTGAACCACTGACTGAAAAATTTCAAAGAAGTTATAAGATTACATGCCCTACATTGTTTACAATGTTACCTCTCTCTCATAACATATAGTTAACCT
>NW_021911737.1:0-514 GCF_006229205.1 Suricata suricatta | reverse complement strand
CCGCATGCTTGGCTATGTGTTTTTCAAAAGCAGGGCCTACTGTAGAATCTGGCAAGAAGCAGTTGCTTGGAAACATTGTTGAATGAATGAATGATCACAGTTGGGGACCCTGAGTATGGTTGTACACAGTTCCAAGGGAAGGGGGACACCACTTGTGAAGACTATGAGGGGAATCATGTCCCTGTAGTTGTGCAACCTGGTGGCCTGCTTCAGTGACTGGAAGTTGCCAAGAAGTGTGAGGCCCTTGGAAGATGTAACATCCCTTATGCCCCTCTGCCTAGTTTCATTTCCTAGGAGTTACAAAACCACCCATGTGGCCTGTGAATGCCGTCTTGGATAACAGCTATCATGGGGCTCCAGGACTTGCAAAGGACCTTCTGCAGGACAGCCAGATGAGGAGACAGCTTGCATTGCTAAGGGCCAGAAGAGCTTTTGAAATAATTTGACTCTTCAGTTCCATCTATTAGAAGCTATATTTTGGAAGTTAAAGGGTCAAAGAATCCCTCACTTTCTA
>NW_021911736.1:0-514 GCF_006229205.1 Suricata suricatta | reverse complement strand
ATCTAAGAAGTACTGACACTCCCAGGGTCAGTAAATAGAGGTAGAAGTGGAAACAGGCGTCTGCTCTGCACTCAAGGCCCCTTCCACCAGGCTGCACCGCCTTCCGGGTCTTCCCTCCAGAGAGCACCAAAGACCCATTTCCCAAACCGTTTCAGAGATACCAAAGAAGCTTGAATGAGGAAATAACATGACAGTAATTCACAGGCGTGGAGTCTATGCTAGAAGGTTCCCAAAAATCTCTTCCTATGATTAAAATGTTATTTTTAAAGTAGGATATCCAAACCTTTTACATTTTGAGGAGAGAAAAGCAGCTAATCCTCTCCCTAAGATCTTTAATGAATGTGATAATAGTTAACATTTGTTGAGAAATTACTATTGCCAATCATTGCTCCGAGTTCTAACATGTTAGTTCATTTAATTCCTGAAACAGCCCTATGTTGTAGATAAAGTATTCCAGTTTTATAAATGAGGAAATGCAAGTATGGAGAGTTTTAGCAACTTTCCCACAATCACA
>NW_021911735.1:0-514 GCF_006229205.1 Suricata suricatta | reverse complement strand
CTATACACACAAGGGTTGAGCTGAACTGTGCCTCGGGTTGGATAGCATCCTAGTCAAATGGCAGTGGACGGAGAACTACTTATTGAGGCATTTTATTTTACTTTTAACAAGAAAGAAAATTCTAATGATTGTTCCTCCTCTCTGTTCTTCAAAAATTAAAAACAGTTTTTTAATGTTTATTTTTGAGGGGGAGGGAGCAGCGAGAGAGGAGACACAAAATCCTAAGCAGGCTCCAGGCTCTGAACTGTCAGCGTGGGCTGGAACCCATGAACCGGGAGATCATGACCTGGGCCAGAGCTGGATGCTTCCCCAACGGACCGTCCCGGTGCTCCCGAAGATTTTTTTTTAAGTGAAGGTGAAGACGTTTTCAGAGTGACACCGTGATGGCCCGAATACTTTGCACACATCTGGTGTATACTGATTCTCTTTCTTCCTTTTCTCTCGGTCGGCCATCGTGGGCACGCCCTCCTCCATGGACGGGATGACAGGATGTCCTTCTGAAGTAGAGACTCCA
>NW_021911734.1:0-514 GCF_006229205.1 Suricata suricatta | reverse complement strand
GTCAACTATGGACTCCGGGTGATAATGTCAATGTAGGTCCGTCGACTGTAACACGTGAGCTCATGTTGGTGAAGGAAGAAGCTGTCCATGTGTGGGGGCTGGGGGTGTATGGGATGTCTCTGTACCTTCTGCTCAATTTTCCTGGGAACTTAAAAATGCTTTGAAAAATAAGGTGCCTGGCTGGCTCAGTTGGTTAAGTGTGAGACTCTTGATTTCCGCTCAGGTCATGATATCACAGTTTGTGAGATTGAGCCCCACATCAGGTTCCTCAATAACAGTGCAGAGCTGCTTAAGATTCTCTTTCTCCCTCTCTCGCTCTCTCTCTGCCACCTCCCCCATGCACTCTCTTTCTCTCTTAAAATAAATAAACATTAAAAAGATAAAGTCAATTTTAAAAAGTCAAATGATATGATTTGGGGATTTTATTTACCAGACATAATCTAAGGGATGTCTATAAGATTATTGAAATTTGTATGTTTGTTTTCTAGATCTTTTCATTAGAAATAAGGATTGA
>NW_021911733.1:0-1281 GCF_006229205.1 Suricata suricatta | reverse complement strand
ATATATATATATATATATATATATATATATATACTGTTCATATTACGTTTTAAAGGAAAATTTGAGTTGTTTTGTCAAATTGAAATCTGTGGTTTCACATATGCAGTTTTCATGAAATAGATATGTAATACGTGCATTTTCTATATTGGGTTTTTATATATTTTGGCATATATGCCACCTAATATCATTTTAAAAAGAAAGCCATTTCATTACTACAATATAGTCATTATAATAAATGACCTTCAAGACAGTTATTGGTATTTTTCCCTTCCTAATCCTAAGGAAACAGGATTTTTGTCTTTAACAAAAATAAGTTCCACCTTGATAGCTGGAAAAGGTAACTTCTAGCACAGGGAAAACAAAATTCAAAAGATTAAGCAATGAGATTTATGACCTTCTCATATAAACGTGGCTTACAGAGTATAGGAAAGTCTATATTACTGATATTCTTATGTGTAACAACAGGAATGGAAGCTAATACGCTGATTACTACCAGTGTCCGATGCTGTTTGAAGTGCTTTGTATGCATTAAATCATTTAATCTAATACCTATTCTATGAGGTAGATTCACTTGATACCCCCATTTTTCAAATAAGGAAAGTGAAATTCAGCGAGGTGAAGTCACTCTTCGAAAGATACCCGGTAATACCTGGAGGTATGGTATTCAATGAGTGCGTGCGCATCGCAATGGTCCCTGAGCCCCGGGGGCTGCTCATTCCCATATAAATTTGAAAGGTCTTCTGTGTTAGAATATAGTGAAGAGCTTATGACCATACACACGTGTGCATGTATATGAATAAATACATATGTGTATATATTGGATATAAATATGTGTATATGTTTGATTATATGAAGAGTGAAAAAATATAAAAATATTTTAAGTAGAAATAGATTACATTTAAAGAACTTTGTTTTTAATTTAAAGTTTAATATTTAAGAAACTTTTACTTACATTTTCCTGTCAATGGGGAAGACAAAGCAGAGATTATTGAACCCATGTTATAGGTGAGAACATAGGCTTGGAGAGACTAAAATATTTTACCGAATGTCCTACAGCTGGGAGAGGCAGAGTAGGGACTAAAATTAGATCTTCTGGGGGTGCCTGGGTGGCTCAGTCTGTTAAGCGTCTGACTTCAGCTCAGGTCAGATCTCACATCCGTGGGTTCGAGCCCCGTGTCGGGCTCTGTGTTGACAGCTAGCTCAGAGCCTGGAGCCTGCTTCCGATTCTGTGTCTCCCTCTCTCTCTGCCCCTCCCCCTCTCATGCTCTGTCTCTCTCTGTA